>NW_025336045.1:3880352-3966256 GCF_004798865.1 Varanus komodoensis
ATAATAATAATAATAATAATAATAATAATAATAATAATAATAATACTTGCTGTGCAAAGTTGGGAGCCTCTCTTATTCTGGAAGAGAAAGCACAGAATAAGTTCCATTAGCAGGATCCATCCTTTCTTGCCTTATTTGATTTTAGGGTTCTTTGCACTCAGATTCAAAGAGAAGCAGGACCCCACTTCTGGGCTTGCCCTTTCTTTCCGATTTGGGGCTGCCATTTTCTTCTGCATCAATCTGTGGCCCTTCTTCTCCAGCACACTTGGCACTGTTTGGCAAAAAAGGATCTCCAGCATGTCATGCTAAAGAAGGAGGCAGGGAGGCCTTCCACAGGGGCTGTACCACTGAGCTGTAGCCCTTCCAGACAGGAAGTGCTGACTGGAGGAAATCAGCCTTCTGCACCCGAGATTCTGCCAACCGTGTGGCTTTGCTTGCAAATACAGGAAAAGTTCTACAAACAGGTAGGGCAGCAAACACAATCAAAGGAACAATATTAATGTTTACACATTAGTATTTCCCACAATAGGTCCTTCTTATAATTAAAAGAGGCATTGGGAGGATAAGATTAATTAATCAAAACCAACAGAGGCTTGGCGATGCCTATCTTATGGGTAATGTTTTCACCACAGTCCTAATATTACTAAGAGCCCTTTCACCATTTGGGGCAGGGACATTAAAACCCAGTGGTGTGACATTGTTTGGGGCCTGCATTAGGTTTGATGTCTTCTCATGCTGACTTTGCAATGATAAAAATGTGATGAAACAGCAGGTGAAAGATGGATATTATAGACATAATAATCCTTCTGCTTCTTTTCATGCCTTTCCCTGTCTTCACAGTGCAAAACTTCCCAGTGCTTCAGAGCGATGTGGAAGAAAATAATATTTTCATAATCTTACAAGTGTTTACAATCTGCCATACAAATCAAAGTAATATGGTAATGAACAGATAAGCAAAATAGCACATGGCTGTTAAATGAAGTTTCCTTTCTTTCATTGGAGACGAGGAGAATGACTTTGTCGCATATACTGTTCTAAGTTGTTGTTGTTGTTATTATTATTATTACGGCATTTTAAAATGCTAACCTTCTGCAGTTGGAGAATTTATTGATACATAATTTAGACAGCATCTTAGCCTTTCCTCTCCATATGCAACAATGTTATCAGATTTAATTATGTGTCTCCATAGCCAAAAAAGAATAAAAGGACATCTACTCCAAGGATGATTTGGAAATATTCTGTTTTATGAAAAGTTCAGTAGATAGTATTTGAATATAGATCGTGCAGATTTTGGAATTTCAGATTCCTCCACCCCACACAAACACTACAACTTGTTTCCAGGTACTTATCTCTATTCCTCTAGTAAAGAAACTTGCACAATGATATTGCCCAAGTTCATAACAAACTGGTTTGGAATACAAATGTCTTCCCTCTATAACGCCCGTATGTATTTCAAACTGAGTGACACTTCTCCCCAGTGTTCAGAATATTAACAACATCATTTTGCATAATGGCTTGCACAATCAGGTACAATAGTCCAGGTAAGCCAAGCTGGCTGCCTTGAAGGTGCGTGAGCAAAAGATGACAACAGTGAGCTCTTTGCTCCGGCCGAAACTCTCATGGGTTGCTGTGAAACTGCATATTCTACAAGGGCAGTTGCTTTAGAGAAAGACACTCTTCTTTCATGCTGACATCTGAACCTCAACAAAATGATCATTGCGAATTCTGTGACCAAACCCACCTGACTAAGGAGCTTGGTTGTATGGGTTTAGTCTTCTTTTGAAGTCAGTTCACTGGATTTCTACAGAGATCAGTCCTGTGAGCAGAAGATGCAGCAGGACCACCTTTCCTGGGCTTCGCTCCATGTCAGATATCCTGAAAATCTGCAGCTTAACTGCACACATGTGCTAACGGAAAGCCTACACACACAGAAAAGTATGTGCCTAGGCTTCCATATGAGTGTGGAATCCAGTCTGCCTGTGTGTACATGGATAACACACACAGTCCATGAATAACACACACAGGGGTAGGGTGTGCATCATTGGGACCAGGAGATGCCATCCCTTGCAATCAGCTATATGAAGGGATGGTTTTGCAGTGGGGTTCTCTTTCTTGCAAAGATCATCTGCAGCTGCCATACTCTGTGCAGATCTAAATCCCTCCAGTATATTTGCTTTGTATAATGTGCATGTGCAGGTTGGGTATCTCAGTCTCCCGAGAAGCTTCCCACAGTGGCCAGGGCTGGAACTAAAATTCCCCAAGGCCAATACAGTGGGGCAGAAAGCCACTGCCACCATTAGGATCCGGGAGATAACTCTCAGAAGTCCAGATATGGGCTATTGTAGCAGCATACAAGTCGAATAAGAAACAATTACATTCTACACCACAAAGAACACATGCAACTACCAAATAGATTCTGAATCAAGGATAGGTGCATTTGCCCTCATGAATAAAAAAGCTGTAGATTCAGGCAACACATTAGCAGCCAATTCACTGGGTGACTACGGCATCATTTGAAAGGTTCAGTCCAGGGATGCTTGTTACCTTAGGAGATAAAAAGTGAGTCACCAATATTATCTCTCCATCTGCCTATTTCTACAGTACTTACATTCATTAGGCATTTTCAGAATCAAAATAAAACTCATGGGGAAAATTGGGTAGAGCCGAAAGGGAAAAGGGAGATCCAGGTCACCTGTTAAGAAGCATCTGTGTCCAGTTGCAGGCAAGCGAAGCTCCCCTTGCTGCTGTGCCCTGAGCAGAAGTCAGTGCAGCCACTCAGCCACTGCAGACCGTCCGTCCGGTGCCAGGAGCCCCAGCAGCCTCCCCTGGACTTCTCATTGGCCGAGGCCCGCACATCCCCATGCTTGTGCGCTGCATCTCCTCATTTTTCGGCTGAAGTCTGAGGCCGTTCAGTCTTCCGTTTGCCATGGTGCTCTTTCTTTGCATGCTGTATCCCTCCTGCCAGTCGGTTCAGTTGCTCTGGAGTGGAGCAAGTAGTAAAAAGGGGCGGAGGTGGCCTGAGGAGAACAGAGGAGGAAGGGAGGGAAGGAGTCCCGGTTAAACCACACCTTTAGAATGACCAGATAAGGAGATCAAGGTGCGAAGTGATGCCCTGGTGAGCTACAACCTGCCCTTTAGCTGGAGACGAGGGCCAGAGGCCAAGTCCTCACTTTTGCCTCTGCAGTCATGAGATAATGCCAATCGTCACAGAAGGAAGGGGTCTTCTGCAGTCACTTCCCCACAGCCTCTTCAGCACTTCCTATGGGAGCCACTGGGCAACCATTCTGAAATGAAGGAGCTCCAAAACTATGAGTGAAGGAGTTGTGTTGGTTTTCCTTTTCTTTGGTCACACACACGATTCTTAAGGGGTAACTCTTACAATTCACCTTAACAACAGTAGCGATGCTCTGTCACCAAGACTGACTGACTTCCTTCTGCACATCACCAAAAAGAGGGTATACAAGATGTTGAGCGCATGTGCTGCTATTCCTTTACCAGTGGCCTAATGCTCTGGCTCCCACCATGCGCCCGACCAGCGCTGATCATTCTGGTTGGTTCTGGATGTGAAACACAGAGGAAAAGACGAGGGGCGGCCCACGGGCAGCCTGCCTGTGGGCTCCTTCCCCAGACAAAGCCTGCCACAGTTGTGCTGCCACTCTGCCTGCCTGCACGCTGCCCCCCACCCCATATTTTTTATGGCTAACACGGATCTCCCTTTCCTCCAAGGAGTCCAAGGCAGCACACACAATCCTCCTCCTCCTCCTCCTCTCAATCTCATCCTCACCACAACAACCCTGTGAGGTAGATGAGGCCGAGAGGCAGTGACAGGCTCAGTGACGGCGGGGTGAGGACTAGAACCTGGACCTTCCGCATCCCGGTCCAGCACACAGACCACAGTGGCACAGTGGCTCTCGGCGCTGAACGGATGAAACCCGGCTTCTCTTGTGCATCGTCCTGTGCGATGCCACGTTGCTGGTATGTGATTCCATCGCTTAGGCTTTAACTGTTGCACCATCAGGGTATGTCCTCCCATGTATAGAATCAATGGGAGGGAGGGAAAGTCACCACAGAGAGAGTCACAATTTCTTCTCCCCATTCTGCCACAGATTCGTTTGTGCCCAGCACTGGGGTAGCGAACCTAATACTCTGCAGATGCTTCAGGCTACAGGTTCCCAGCTGGTACGGCCAATGGCTGGGGAGGCTACGCATTGTAGTCCAACCCATCTGAAAGAACCACATGACCTGTCCCAGACATAATGGGAGCAAGAAATACATTTATTAACTCAAGGCAAGCCGCCTTACGTATATTGAGGCAAACCATCCACCTGTCTAAACTCCCAGGACTACTCCTGTTCTTACTACATCCTCAAAGTCCATTGACTAGAGCCAGGTGAAAAATAATGGCTCATGACACATACACCAAGCAGAATCAAGCAGCAGGGTGGCTTTCAGCATGTAGCTCCAAGCAAGAACTGATTTCCGGTCTCAGAACAGAGCTCACACAATAGATTCTCTTGGAAATCCACACCTGGTTCCTCTCCTTTCCAGCTTTCCTCCATTCAGCGGCATGATTCCACTGAAGAGCAGAAGAGCCCTTTTGTTGACACTCTTGTGTCAGAAAGCTCTTCTGCTGCCAATTCCTTGGAGATCTCCCAGCTGATCCTGATCTGCTCTCTGCTCACTGACCTCCCCTCTGACAGGCAACTGTCCAAAGGCCCAGGCAGGGGGTCCTTTCAGCCCTGCCACCAATGCACCTTTGAATGTGCAGAGAGATTCCTGGCCGGGACGGAATCTGGGCCCTTCTGCATGCAGAGCATGTGCTCGGCCCACCGTTTTGCAGATCCTGCCGTCCCAAATGCATCTTTAATGTACAATTGATACAAGGTAATTTGGGGAGGGGGTGTATTTGCATTTAAATCGATGAAATGTGTCCGTGTGCACATCCTCGCAGGAACATGTGTTGAGTTCGTTCTCTTTTCTTCTGAGCCAGTTCTGGAAATGCATCAAGTCACAAGGCCGAAGCAGCAGAAGGAACACGCTGTATGCAGAATGTGTCTGACTCACGAGGGGGATCTTGCTTTCATACTTGGTGATGTAACGCTGCAGGGAGTGAAGACGCGTGAGGTGAGGGACAGATCGATCCAGCAGAAGCCCGCTATGCTGGCAGAACACCCAACGCGCCACTGCCACGCTCTGCTGGAACGCCTCAGGTGCGCGGGCAGAAAACAGCACCGGTGCAACCACTCCGCGGCACGGGGTTCCTAGGGGGACTGCTGAGACCGGCGGGGGTCATTTGCGCTGTGACATGCAGCACGTTTCTGCCGCCTCCTGCGCCATTTCATCCCTGCCGATGGCATGTCAGCCTGCAGGCCTGGTGCGTAGTGGGAGCAGTCCTGCTTCCCGCTTCCATGAAGGAGAAAGCTTCTAGGGCAAAGGAGTGGGGAAGTGAGGCTATGCCAGGGCATCCTTTGCTCCCTTCCTCCTACCTCTCCTCACATGATGCTCAGAAACAGTAATCCCTTGAAGGAGGTGGATTGCTGGGGAGGAGCACAAGCGAGACTAGCCGTGGAAAGCCCCTCCTCATCACTGCTCTAGCCACAGTGAGCCCCCAGTGTCATGGCTGCCCCCTCCCCTCCCCTTAAGGCACTGGGTGACATGGCCTATCTAGGCAGGCTTTCCAATGCCCAAGGCCCATTGAGAGGAGTCTAAGACCTCTGGTTGCTCTGCCATCTGATAGTCCGAAGCCTAATTTCGACACCCAGTGCCCTGCAGGGCCCTCTAGTTCTGGCACTACCCCGGCAAAATTCAGCTTCATTGAAGTTCTCCAAATTCCATCTTGAAGTTCACTTCTTGTGAAATTTGATCTTATTTATGCATGTCTGTGTTTGCTATTTTTTCCAGATAGGTGGATCTTTGAATAAACATTCTTCTCCCATTAATTAAAGTGTATTTGTGCACAATTTTCCATCACTGCTACCAGGTAAACCTACAACTGGGAGTGGAGGAAGCACTGCACTCAGGACATTTGCCAGCTTGCCTCCCAAAATAGGTGGCCTTGCTTGGTGCATGGCCTATACTATGGCCTATACCCAACCTTGTGCCTTCCAGACATGTTTGGACTGCAACACCCAGAATTCCCAGTCAATGGCCCTGCTGGATGGGAATTCTGGGAGTTGTGGTCCAAATGCCTCTGAAGGCCTCCAGGTTGAGGAAGGCTGTCCTATACGATGTCCTATACTATATTCACAGTCTCAGAGTGAACACCAGTACAGAAAGATACCCAGCCAGGGAAAGTGTATTTGAAGAGTGGGCTAGACATAGATAGGGTGAAGTATGGAACAAACATTCCTTCTTCTGCTATATTTCTCCTTGTGCCCACAGTGAGATCTCTCAGGTCCAGTGTAACTCTTGCACGCCAAAGCCAGTTTGTGTTACAGTGTGAGACCAGGAGCAGAGGCCTCAGCAAAACACAACGCGCTTTCAGGCCTCATTGGGATCCCAGGTTCAAGTTCCCAGCATCACCACCATCAATTACGTTGCGAAGCAGGGCTGGCCAAATGGCTGCTTATGGGGGCAAAGCATGCCGGCTTGGATGGCCTCGTCAGCTGAGTCAGCACAAGATGGTTTTGCACGTTCAAGGAGGGACGGTTGTGACCAGGTCTCGGCATCAAATAATACGAGCAAATTAGAGCAACACATGGCCACAGCCGCAAATCCAGCAGTAATCCCACAGAAGCACCCCACCCCAACACAAATGGGGTCACCAGCTGCTCCCAAACTATAAACTCTCATAATATCTTCTCCATTATATCCTTGCTGACTGGCTTGAAATGATGGTAATTAATGTCCATATTTCCTAGGGAAATTTAGATTGTTAAAATATATGCACTTCTAGTAGAAAGAGCAACCTTTGTTGGCAGAAAATGAAGTGACTGCTTGGAATCCGGGCTGCTTCTGTGGTCCAAATGAAATTAAAGTCAGCCAAAGTAGTTTCCCCAAAGACAGACACAGCAAGCCGAAGAAGAATCCCTCCCCCTCCCAGTGGCAGGTGAAGGACAATCTTAAAATTAATCAGATCCCTTCAGAAATAAGCACTGTAATGGGATATATACTGGAAAGGTATAGAACTACATTTTGAAATGACTGAAATGGCAGGTTTTTAAAACAATCTGTGACAAGAATAGGTTATTAGCTATGTTATATATTAGCTAAGTAGATTCTCTCTCTCTCTCTCTCTCTCTCTCTCTCTCTCTCTCTCTCTCTCTCTCGTGTGTGTGTGTGTGTGTGTGTGTGTGTGTGTGTGTGTGTGTAAAGATACGTAGCTATGCAAGAGAAGGGAAGACCAGAAGAAGGTGGCCATCTTGTAATTGGTAAGAAAGAAGAAATGAAAACAGTGTCTGAGGCAAAGGAGAAACACTGGGCAAGAAAAAAAAATCAAAGAAACACCAAAGACCAGAACAAGAAAGGAACAAGGGTGAAGCCCCGTTCTCTTCTATGCTTTCTTTCCGTTCAGCAGGCAATTAGGAAGGGAAGAAGGAAGGGAATCTCAACAATTGCTGGAGGGAAATAGATGTTCTGCATGAGACATTCCACCAGTTGTCTTACAAATCAGTGCACAGGATTTTCCTCAAGTCATCGCACAAGTTGTTTCCACAAGTTGTCCAACAAGGCGCTGCACAAGGCATCCTGCACGGCATTCCACAAGGTGTCACTCAGGGACTTTCAGAAGTGTCCTTCTGAGCCCTTCAAAAGCTCATGGCAAAGCCTAGCGGCACGGGGAAGTCACGTGAGCTTTCCGAACTGCAGTTCAGGCAGCAAAATGGAACACTTGAGCTCTGGGAAAACACACAACTAAAACGAGGGCATTCACCAAGTTGCTTGAGCTACTTGTGCCTGATGTTTTGCTCGCAGTTTTGTTATTGTTATTGTTACATTGTACCTTTCCTTCCTTTTATGAGGGACCCAAGCCAGCTTACATCACTCCATTGTAGCGTCACAACAACAACCCTGTGAGGTAGGTCAGTCTGAGAGCAACTAGTCTGAACTCACCCAGTGAGTTCCATGGCAAGTGGAGACTAGAACTTGACTCTCCCCAGTCTAACCACCACACCACTCTTGTGATTTTCTACTAGCATAATGATGTTACAATATAAGGTGTAATCCTGCATTTTCAATATAAAGTGTTCAAGGTACTATTATTTCTCAATAGTACAACTGTGTAGGTCAAGAAAGTGAAAGACTGGATAACACAAGTACCTTAAGAGTCTGCTTTCAGTCTGGAAAACCTCGAACTAAAGATCTTCAGGTAAGCATCAGCAGTTAACCAGGCCCACAGATGGGGAAGGAGGAATCTGGGGGGCAGCCCCCTTTTCTCTGCCCCCCTAAAATCATTTAACAAAGGAATAATAACATGTATTACAAGAGTTTTAAGAAAACAACAGGAATGCCTTAGGTTTTCTTACAAGAGTTTTAAGAAAACAATAGGAATGCCTTAGGTTTTCTTCTTAAATCTTACAGGCGCTATTTTGGGAGGAGGGGCAGGGCTGAGAAATACATGGAGAAATCGGCCCACGTATTTCCTAACAGGATATGCAACCGAGTCTACAACAGAGGCTACAACATGGAGCATTATGTTGCATTATGTCAACAGTTACACTTATTGTTGTCAAGAAGGGCATTTGTAATGGCAGCTCTTTAAAATGCCGAGGGCTCAGCAATGGACTGGACACTTGGGTTCATTATGGTTTTACATTCAGATGAAGACTTCATTCGTTCAATTTCAATTTATTCAGCAAGTCTTCCCCTAGCGCAAGACGTTGTGATCTGAAAACTGCAGCTCTTGGATTGCTCAAACAGCTCAGTAGTTATCCTTTCCCCCTTTCTTGTTAGAATTACACTCAAAGTACTGGATGCAACCAGAATCTGGTTATTGAGGCAGGACTGAAACATATTGAGGCAGTTGCGGGAAATGCAAAATAATATTGTTTTCAACATTTCCAACATTGTTTGAAGCCACCAGGAAAGCAAGTGAATCTGCTGACCCCAAAGCACAGGCAAAACATCTTCATGAGCTTCCTTGGACTTCAGGAAAGGTGCTTTTAATAAACTCAGAGCACTGATGAATAGGATTCCATTACAGAAAATCCAGCAGGAAGACGAGTTCAAAAGGTGGGGGTGGTTATTGTTGTTTCGTGCCATCAAGTTGTCTCCAACTTATGGCAACCCCATGAATGAAAGCCCTCCAAGATGCTCTGCCCTTCTCAGCTCTTGTAAATTTGAGGTTGTGTTTTCTTTATGAAGTCAATCCGTCTAATATTTGGCAGTGATGTGTTCATGCTTGTTACTCCAAATCTCGACTCAAGTCTCTAGCCTATTTTCCAGTCCAAGTCGAGTCTCAAGAGCCAAGTTTAACAGAAAAAAGAAAGGTGGGGTGGGGTATATGTGGGGGGAGAGTTGTAACACCCTCCCAATGTTCCCAGCTGCACTTGCAATGGCTTAGCAGGGTACACAGGACACCCCCACTTTTGGAGGCACCCCCCCACCAGTGATTTATTCAAGTTGTTTTTGCTTGTTTGGGAACAGAGCAGAGGCAGCAGCAGGAGAAGTGCTGTTTAGCTTCCCACTGAGGGGAGCAAAGTGCACTAAAGAGAGCGGAAGCCTTCCCCCATAACACAACCCCTCTCCTTCCTCCTCCTTCCCCTTCCCCCTCTGCCTGCCCCCTTGTCAAAAGAAGGTCTTAAGCCTTGCCTTCCGCCTGCTGCAGCCCCCTCCTTCCAAGCCCACCCCTCCGTACCACCACCTCTGAGGTATTTGTCCCTGGATATCCTGCCGCATGGTCAGCCCCGTCATAAAAAATGTAGACCACAACTCAGTCGTAAAAATGCAGAAAACTCAACTCAAGTCACTCACGCGGTGCTTCCAAGTCAAGTCTGAGTTGATTCACTGATGCAGCATGAGTAGGTTTTGGGAGCGAGTGACTCCACTCGAGTCCCCAACACTGATATTTGAACTTCTTTTTCTTCTGCCTTTCCCTACCACGATCCTCTTCTCCAGTAATTCTTGGCTTTTCACGATGTATCCAGCCTACGACAGCCTCAGCTGTGTCCTTTTTGCCTCTGGAGAAAGCTCTGGCTTTGATCTAGGACCCACCTGTTTGCTTTCCTGTCAGTCCAGGATATTTGCAAAGCTCTCCTCCAGCACCATGCTCTGAATGCAAAATCAGGCAATATTGGGTAGGGCAGCTTGTACCTTGGAAGACAGAAACACAAGGCAAAATGTCCCTGAAGAGGCCTCCAACCTGTCTTTTGTCACCTGCTAAAGGGTAAGGTGCAGTCTTGGAGTGCACCTGGATCCTGAGCTATACCTGGTGGCCCACATGAAGTCAGTTTCCGGCAGCGCTCTACCAGCTTCGGCTGATTTATCAGCTGCATCCCTACTTGGACAAGCAGAGCCTCGTTACGGTCATCCACGCGCTGGTGACCTCTCGCCTGGATTAGTGGAATGCGCTATACATGAGGCTGCCTTAGGAAATGCTCCAGGCCTTGTACCTTGTCCAAAATGGGGCAGCACACCTGCTTAGGAGGCCCGGTGCTCATGAGCATATCCTGCTGGTCCTGCACAGGTTGCACTGGCTGCCAGTTGCCATCCAGGCCCAATTCAAAGTGCTTACGATGATGTATAAAGCCCTGCATGGCTCGGGGCCAGGAGAGCTAAAGGGATGCCTAGTCCCGAACACACCAGCCCTGTCACGGCAAACCTCGTCTGATGCTCTCTTCTGTATTCCTCCCCCATATGAAGCGAGTGGGAAGTGTGCAAGAAGAGCTTTCTTGAGCATAGCGCCCATGCTCTGGATCAGTCCCACTGGCAATACGGTTGGTGCCTACCCTTTTGTTCCGTAGCTATTTTGATTACATGACCCTTGTTTTATTGATGTTTTAACATTTGTTCATTGAGCTGCTGCCAACCTGTTTTAATATTAATTTGAACAGTTTTGTTTTACCTTTCGGTTGCATTTTATATTGTATTCATTTTTATTTTGTGTATCTTATTTATTGAACTCTGATAGTTCTATGATTTTAGTGTTATTGGTACTAATTGTGTTTTGTCTTGCGTGCTTTATATTTTGCCTCGTTGTAATGGATTTTAACCATGTGAGCCGCTCAGCAAGCCTATGGCTAGTGGGGTGGCATACAAATTAAATAAATAAATGTGACTGTAGCTACAAGAAGGCAAGTTGTGGTCGAATGTCAGGAGAAACTTGGTGAGGGCCAGGTCAATCAGACAAAGAGTTATTCAATCAAAGAATGCACAGTCTTTTGTCAATGGATGCTCGAAACAAAATTCCTACCCTGAGCAGCACCTTAAATGGCCCCTTCCAACTCTGTGATTGCATGATAACAATATTTGTGGCTTATCCTTGATTTTGTATTAGTGAATTATTCTTCACATTTTAAAACTTTTTTGTTAATTGGTGGCAATAACTCACAAGTGTTGGAGTTGCTTGGTGCACATTTTTGAAGCTAGCTAAATTGCTGTAAAAGGGGTGGGGTTGGGGTCAATAGAATAGTTCACAATTTTGTCTTTAAAAGACCTGCAGGCAAGATAAACTACCTTCACTACTTTTTTGGCATCCCCCCTGAACTTTCAGGGAAGCTTGAAAAGAGCATCAGGCTATGCTGAAGGACTTTGTCCCTTCCCAATGGGAAAATCCTGAAGGTCAGCAAATAAACATGGCACAAGAGCTTAGAATAGCCCAGACTGGTCACAAAGAAAGTGGGGTTGCAGTGGGCCCTGGAGAAGAAGAAACCACAAAGGACAGGAAAGTGGTGGCTGGAGGGGGTTGTGGGGACAGCAAGCCTAGTCACTGACTATCATCACAAAGTCAGGACAAACTTCAGGAGGCAGCGACAGATAATAGTAAGCAGAATCAGGGTTAGATTACATTTTTTTTATGGCTGCTCTGGGTTTTTTAAGCTTTTTTATCGATTTCAGTGTGGTTGGCTGCTTTGTTTCATATTGCATACTTTTAAATATTTGGGCTGTGCTTTATATTTTCATCTATCCATATGGCATGCTAGTCTTACAACAGTTTGTAAACCAATGTTGGTTATCAAACAGATTACAAATATAATTAATTAATTAAACAAAACAAATCAAGTCACGCATCCAACATGTGTAAGGGACAGAGGTTTGGACACAGGGGAAATGGCCATGAGGGGCCCTAATAAGCAACTGGAGAACTTAAACCGATTTGGGGGCAAGTAGCACAGCGGGTAACAAAAGCCCGGAAACATTAAAAGGGAGCATGCTTAACCTTATGAGTCCCCCTCTGATCTCGGGATGTGTGAGGTGCCAGCTCTGAGTCCTGCTGCATTAACAATATTGCAACTTGCTGCTTAAAGAAAAGTGTAAGAATTAGAACAGGATGGATAGGAAGTAGGTCTTAAATCGAAACCGACCGTACTAGATTTTGGAACCAAATGTTTTTCTGACAGATGAGTACATCTCGAGAAATACTCTGAGCCCTGCATACCATGCTGTTTGGGGCTTAATAAATAAGATTCAATGGTTTATTTACTCTACTTATAACTCCCCCTTTTTCCTGCAAGGAACCCAAGGTGGCTTACACAATCCTCCTCTCCATTTTATCCTCACAACTACGCTGCAAAGTAGGTCAGGCTGAGGGTCAGTGACGGCTCCAACTTACCCCATGAGCTTCCCAGCTGAACACTAGAACCCGATCTCCTGGATCTCCCAAGGGGACAGGTATTTTGCCCATCTATCCTCCCTTACCCCAGCGGCTTGGACACTTGAGAGACATCTGCTGGTCATCTAGCTTGCTGATAGCCTCTCCCTTCCATTTCTTCACATTTCCTGCTATGGCTTGTGCACATTTGGCCTTCCCACACCACTCATAGGCATCCGATGCAGCTAAGCTAAGTGCTCATAATGTGTCGGCACTGAAAAAGGCGGGCAAAGGGCGATGCTGAGAAACTCAGAGCCACTGGCACAGCAGAAAGCCCCGACGGGTGAATGCTCATCACGACAGTCCCCACAGCCACGCCCACAAGCAGAGTCCCCAGATTCAGGTGGCTGTGCTGTTCCAGATCGGCAACACCCTTCCAGCACAGGCAGTCTCGGGGACCGCCTCCACGCAAGGGCCTCGTTCGTGGGAAGGCCCTCTTCGATGAGTGGGGGAGCGGGACTTCCGAGGGCAGCTTCCATTCTCCCCGGCACGGGCGGCAGCTCTTGTGCGTCTCCCCACATGCAGCTCACACGCCTGCCACTGTGGTGGTGGTGCCCCTTGTGCCGGCCCCTTTGAACTGGGTCCAGACATTCTCTGGCAGCCCATGCAAGGATTGGAAAGCCGGCATGCTGCGTTCACAGCCCGGTAGCCGGACCACACATGCACAGTGGTGTTCCGTACCCACCGAAGTTTCCCAGACTCCCTTCAAGGCACTCTTGGCAGGAACTTGGGACTTTTCCCATGCAAGCCATGTGCTGCAGCAGTCTTCCACCTCAGGATGCCTCTGCCCCATAGCAGCAGTCCTGAGGCTCCCAATGGTCATAATAAACGGCTTGGGGCCCAGCTATCTAACGGACTGTCTGCACCCATATGTACCTACCTGCTCCCTTAGATCAGCCCAGGAGGTCCTTCTGCGAGAACCGCCCTCAGGGAGATGCGAGGGGTGGCAACCAGGCGAAGAGCCTCTTCTGCTGCTGCTCCCCATCTCTGGAACTCCCTCCCTAGGGAAATTCGCCTGGCGCCATCTTTATTTTCCTTTCGGACATACCTTGTTTGGAATTTTTCTAACATTTAGCCTGAATGCTGTGGTCCTTTTTATATTGCTTTTATAGATGTTTTAATTCATGATGTTTTAATTGGTCTTAATGTGTTTTACTTTGTTAAAATGTTTTGTGCATTGTAGGCCACCTAGGAAGGCCTCGGCAATTGTAGGCGGCCTATAAATACATGTATAAATAAATAAATATATAAACAAAGGGTGGGGGTGAGGGTCACTCTCTCCCTGGCATATGGGGGACAGAGGGTGAGGTCTGCCCGATTCAAAGCACTGAGCTCTGCTCTCATCCCACCAAGTTCTACGTCACGGTCGTGGAGTCATGAGATGCGGCCTATCATAAGCACTTCTGGCAGCGGCACGAAGACCCGTCCTCTCTCGCTCTGATCCTTCTTTAATTTCTTGGAGCGCTCATTTGTTGCTTTGCTGGAATCGCACACGTCATAAAGCAGGCTCAACATCGAAACACGTGCGATGCATTCTTGCCTAAATTCATTTACAGCATGAGGGAGAAAAAAGAAAAGATTTATTTATTTCCCTGCCCTCAGTATAATCTGATTGGCTTTTGTGGCAGCTGAAACGAGAAAGTTGCTGCTAAGAGAGACAATCATATCAGGAAGAGCACATGCTAATGTAATCAGGGCTTCTAAAGGGAAGTGATTTTGACAGATTAGAAATTATAGCTTTGTATGGAAGCCACCCAAGTTGTCAGCCTCTCTTCCTGTGGTAACAGCAGGCTCTGTTAAACTTAAGGCTCATTCTGTCTGCTCACCGTGTTTTGTAAAATCAACTTCTAACAAAGCCAGTGAATTTCCTACAGTGAATGCCTAAGAAACAGAAGGCAAAAATTTCCCACTTGGCATCTTAATCTTCTATTAATGATGCAACCTGTACTGTGCCATCTGAAAGGCATGAATCAAGTGAGAGCTTTCCCTTCCGTAAATGGAAGCTTCAGCTCTCTAATGTGGTGATCTTCCTCTTTTTTAATTGCTTTTTGCAGATTTTTAAAAGGCACTTTAATGCTCCAGTGTAACATTTGCATTCCGACAGCAATGCAAAGAAATACTAACCATGATTCTTGAGCTATTCCTTTCTAGCACAGTTGCAAAGCAACTACTGACTGCAAAGCAGAACAGAAGTGTGCGTGTAAAGTTGTGTGGGTGTGTGCGGGTGTCTGTGTGTGTGTCCCTTTTTCTCATTAGTAGCCATTAGAAACCCACAAGGGGGTTATAATGGCCAGCAGAGAAAGGGCAGAGCTGTCCTAAATGAACAAAATAGATGTTTAGTGCACATAGATATTATCCACCAGCAGCACCAAAGTACTGAAGCTTGGCCATTTAGGGCATCTCCTAGGAAACCACTGGATCACATTAAAAGATATTGACTTTAACATAAAAAGAGCTGGATGGCGAACCGTGTGCATTTGACAGAATTGAGGGTGGCTTGCTAAATGCAATCTAAATCCTACTGGGGAGGGGAGAGGAGGGGAGGCATGCCAGTGTATATTTGGGTACACATTATGGCTTGTATTAGCGTAAAGGCTGTTTACATTTTGTTAGGGTCTTGCAGGAAGAGAAAATGAAACAAGGAGCAGGAAACATTGTGTCGGTGCAATTTTGGGGAGGAAGGAAAATGAAAGGGAGGGGCATCACTCATTGGCGG
Source organism: Varanus komodoensis (assembly GCF_004798865.1). Taxonomy (NCBI): domain Eukaryota; kingdom Metazoa; phylum Chordata; class Lepidosauria; order Squamata; family Varanidae; genus Varanus; species Varanus komodoensis. The sequence goes on from NW_025336045.1 coordinate 3,895,814, forward strand.
AGGCCAGCACACTGTGTGATGCTATGCGTTTGCAATGTGGCCGCTGTGGCCGAGATCCCCCACCTGCATAGCCAGGTGTGAGCTGGGGTACAGCCAGGGTGGGCCCTCACGGCTATAGGCCAAGGCTCCTCCAACACATGATCCCCCCCCCCGAGGCTGGCCGGTGATTGTGGCAGGGGCAAACGGAGCCAGTGCCAGCTGACATAGGCATGTTGGGAACTACTAATCCGGATGCTGCAACATCCTTTCCTTGCATTTCTGCGTCAAAATTGTGCCGACAACCAAGCCTCAGGGAAGCAGCAGAAACAAGTTTTATTCCCGCAGCCATGCTGGGGCAATGATTTAAGTGACTTTAAGAGGCAAAACGACAAGTGCTCACTCTCTTTCTAGGCCTATATGGTTATAGGAATCTACAGGATGCATCTACCTGGCACTGTATTGAGGCTTCTTCTTTGTCTTTGCTTTAGTTTGCTTGTTTGTTTTTTCAAGAGAATTAAAGCGTCCTTCACAGGAGTCCCCTGCCCTTCTCCTAGACTCTAGGCTTCATATGTTGCTGTATGTTCCACTACACACCACAAGGGAGTGGTACAGAGCAGGATTGCAAAGATACCTCAGGCCTTTGTAACAAATTACCGTGGCAACCAGGAAAATGACTTGCTCAGGAAAAAAAAAAAAAGCTGGGAAAACAGCTGGCTACACAACTCGGGAGAGGCCTTGGAGGAGGAGGAGGATGGCATGAAAAGACCCAGAACACTTCTGTGAATGCAGGATCACAAGCGTACAATAAGTGCTTCATTCACAGAAGCCCTTTTCTCTCTCTCATTTAAATCAGACCTCCATTCCAACTTATCAAGTCCAAGGGAGCAGTCCTAAAGCATGGGATGGTGGCTGAGGCCAGGGATAGAAAAATTAAGCCAAGGCTGTCTAAAGTGAGGTGGTCCCCAGAGGTCTATGAAGTATATTGTCTGGAATTACCTAGGTGTGCCACTGACCATGAGGCATGCTTGTTGTGTACGAGGGACATTAGGTGAAGCTACAGGTGTTTAAAAAAAAAGCAGTTTGTTTAATCAAGACTTATTCATTTTGTATCTTCCAGATCAAATATGGACTCAGGAGTGATGAGCAGCCAAATTCCGTACATTTCCAAGCTTGTCACATCATTCACAGATCCAAAACAGTGTCTTCAGCAGCATTGCATGCATTTGAAAATGCACACAAACCATGTTTAATCAATGGGAACAGAATGTGTGCATTTCGAAAAGGCATGTAATTGATACGTTGGGGGAATATTGCATGGATTTTCATGCAAAAGAAAAGCAAAACAAAACCCGCTATCTGATATGGACTTCAGTCAGAACAAGCTTTGAGAGGGGATTTGGGAAGCTTCAGTGGGTTTTGGTTCTGCTGATTCACGGATCCCAGGGTGAAGCAGACACCGCTCCATAATGCCATGGCTGAGTTCATGAAGAACTGCACCTTACTCCTATTTCAAGTGTCTGTTGCTCTGTGATTAGCCCAGGACTTAGAACTGCCCTGGCGGTGGGCAAAGATCCCAACTTTAGCCTTTTTCAGCTCAGTGAATGCTAAGAAGTCAACTAGTTCCCATTAGCTGATAAAATGCAGGCTTTAAATGACTTAGCAGCCCTGTCATCACAGTTGTTCCACTGAGAACACAGAGTCTTCAGACGGGGGCATTCGCCACAGTCTGTGCCACAAAACAGGATGAAATGCCACGGCGGAAATGATGGCACATTTGCAGTGGGGTGAATGGATGGCTGACTGTGTGTCATTTTAAAAGGAAAGCCCCAAACACCAAGAATCCAAGGTGTGCTGCAACAGAACAGATGAGCTCATGAGGAGAGACAGCAAAAGTGGCCCTGAAACAAAGAAACAAGCACAAGCACCTACACAGACTAGGCAGCGACATTGTCTTAATGGCAGCATAATGGATTCACATGGGAGCGCTAGACAAGAAGAAATACCAAATACCAGCAGGGATCCATGTAATGAAGGGACCCAGCCTGTACAGCTTGCATGCTTCCTGCTCTCTAGTAATACTGCCGCATTTGGCTTCTGTTGACACTTTAAGTGGTGTTCCACCTACAAGTCATCTCCAGCTGCCCTAACTGAAGAGTTACCACATTTTTCTTGACATCTGTTCTCTGCATTGCAAAAGATGTGAGTGTTGTAAGGACAACCAGGGCAAATAGTCTCAGCTCCATCTTATACATGCTGAGATTTATCTCCCCTTCCACATGAACATTTCCATGGGTTGCTCATGCCCTAACTTACAGCAGCCCTTCCCGAGGTGATGTTTTGGACTACAGTTCCCAGTATCTCCAACCACTGAGCATGATGGCTACGGCTGACGACAAAGGAGGCCCAAAACATCAGGAGGGCACCAGGCTATGAAAAGCTGCCACAATCCTCGGCACGTTGCCTTATGGTCCAATATGGTATCCTCCAGGTATTCTGGACGATGACTCCCAGTTGGCTTTGTTGGCTGGGGTGATGCAAGCCGCAATACAAAACAGCTGGGAAGCACCAGACTGGGAAAGGCTGAGTTATAGCACTGCAGCCTACATGCTCCAGACTTCCAATCCAGCCTTGCAGTGCAGAGCAGAGCAGAGCAGTACATTACTGAAAAAGCACCCTAAGAGCAGTCATTGCAAAGGGAGTTATTTTCAGAAACCCTTCCCTTGGGGAAAGTTTGAGTCTTAAACTTCTCATCCAACCATCATGGAATAGAAGCTCCTGTCCCTCCTTAATTCTCCCTTAAAGAGTTTCTGACAATGGGCAGGCCGCCATATATAAGGCACAAGTGTTTTTTCCCGGGCATTGGTGCTCTGTATTTTGGGGGGATGGGTGGGGTGGCAGGGTGCACTTTCCCAGTATGGAGCAGCAGCATCAAAAAAGGAACCCATGGCTGATTACTTGCAGAGCCAGAAGGTTTTGACTGATCAGCTCAGACGTCAGGCAATCTTGCAGACTCTCTGGGTGCTCAAGTCATGGAGCGGCCTGGGTAACGAAAAGTGGCAACGGGAGTGGGGAGAGAATTGTACATTCTGGTTGTGTCTTTCTCCTAAATTACACACATTTTTTGGCAACTGGGTAATTCACTTCATCCAATAGACCGCCAGCAAGTTTAGGACAATAAAACTGAAGAGCATCTTAAACTGACAATTTAAGCTCAAATCGCTTTTGACTTGCAAGGTATGAAATTGACGCTATAGTAGCAATTTCAAATTATGGGATTACAGTTTATCTAGTCAGCATGCAGCTTTTATAGCTGGGGGTGGGAGGCAAAAATTATTACCAGAAGAAATGGATACGAATAAATGCCCTATGTGCAATCTTAATGATAATAACTAGTAAGAGATAAAAGAGGCTGTTTTGTCAATGTGTGTGATTCAGAGAAAAAAATTAAAAGATAATTTTGAACTTAACAGCTAGATAAGCCCTGCAACATACTCCTTGCTGGGTTATCTTCCATTCCAACCTTCTATACTAGGCCGTCGGTTGGAGAAGGGCATATTAAATGATGTTTTTTATGATCAACATGCCTTGATAAAATGATACACTTATGTGAGCCAAACCCTTGCATTGCATTGTCCTAGCCAGCACCCAAATAAATGGATACAACGTCTCTCGGGGCTCTATAAGTGACACTTTCATTTGCATCCAAAGTTGGCCTTCCACTCCTGCAGGAATGACTTCCCCCTTCTCCCCACTCAGGTCAGTGGATCCTGCAGATCTGCTCCAGAGGGCTAGAGAGCCTTTTGGGAGAGATTTGGGGTGATGCGTGACAGGCTGTAGTGGGAAGGTGATGATGGGAACTCCCCTCGTGCCAGCGTAAGTCCAGACCTATGAAAGTGGGTTTAGTTCCTTGTATGCCTGTGCATGATTGCACCGAAGAAAGTCCAACTATGATCGAATAGGACTTACTACAGGTAAATATGCATAGACGTGAAGGTCATGTAAACAAGATATTTAGGGCTGTTTCTTAGATCCACTGTGGAGTATGATGAGAAAATGAAATCCATTCATCCTTCAGGAATGAGAACAGAGAAGTAAGCAGAACTGGTAAGTTATAGAAAAGGGATCCCCTCCTTCAGAGGAAGGCACTTTCTAGAAGAAACCTAATTAAAGCATATGTAAACTTTTTAAATGCCATATATCATTTTCTTCCCATTGGAAAGTTGAGGAGTTGAGGGCCAGACTTGCACTCTCAGACTTGTTTCTGGGTACTCACCAAGGGGTCCTACCCCATTCACACACACACACACACACACACACAGAGAGAGAGAGAGAGAGAGAGAGAGAGAGAGAGAGAGAGAGCGAGCGAGCGCGAGCAGTGAAATCAGTTCCTGCTGGTGCTGAAAACTGAATTCAAAGGAGTTAGAAGATTCCGTCTCTTGGAAAGATAGATTTTGCTTTGCCATGCTTTCCCTAGGAGTGTTTTGTGAGCTACCCACTACAGCTCTTCACATTGCTAAATGTTCCCATTGCAGCAAAATGTTGCCATGTAGTGGTAAGCCATTGTGGTGCACCAAGGCAATTTTAGAATCTGGACCTAATGATTTAATTGGTCAATTCAACGTGTCTGTCCACTGTTTTTCTTTACAGGAAAAGAAAAGAAGAAAGAAAATGCCAAATTCATTTCAAATTTCAGACACTCTGTGTCTGAAAATGTTTGTTTTCTCTCTTGGAAAAGCAAAGGGCCATTCAGAGTAGCAGAAGCCATGTGGCAGAAGAAGGAGAAAGGTTAGCCAGCTACTGAAATTAAGCAAGCCTGATAAACAGCTGAGAACAGTGAAATTACCAGAGGGAGGTTGGAAAGCCTCTAGGCTATTTATTATTGTTTCTCTCTGTGTGTGACTTCTATCTCCTGATGCTCCAGTTCTCTCCTCTCTCTTAAATGATACCCAGTAATCAGGCTCCATCAAGGCTGAGGAGGGAGAAAACGTTTCTACGCTGACATGGGAGAGAGGCACGTGACGGTGCAGAGCATATGCTGTGCTAACCGCCCAGAGGATGCTTCGCCTGCCTCTGTGGCTTTTCAAAATACATTTTGGCAACGGATGCTCAAACCCTCTCTTCTAAGAATTGGTCCACTGTACAGTTTGCTCAAAGGTGACTTAAGAAACTGGTGCTCCCCACGGTCGCTTTCACACTCAGAGAACACAACACACGCCTCCATGTTCTATTGCCAGCTACCAAGTGGACAACCGAGATTCATTCACTCATCTTGTACACTGGATTGGGATTCTTTCATTGAGGGTAAACCTGGTTAGCAGCTTAGAGTAAGAGGATTAACAGTAAGTTAAGAGTAAGTTACTGACCAGCTGTTCCATCTCCGATAGTTTCACTGGGGTACAGAGCACAGAAGTGATGTGAGCTCCACATAGAAAGGTGTTGCTCTTAAGTTGACCTCCAGCAGTGGAGTCCATTATATTTCCAGAGACAGTTCAAAAATGTGGCATGGCTGCCATGACCTTCCCACAGACAAAGGACATTTGATATATCGGTATTAACAATATTTCTTTCTTGCTTCTTATGGGAAACAAATCATTTAATAGCCTGGTTGCATCTCGCTCAACTAGAGACAGATTTTTAGAAAGAGGATCTGGCAGGGGTGTTTATCTGAACACCCCATTTAGGTGGAAAAGGGTAACAGGGTGAGTTTTCTGCTAAATGCAGCTAGAAAGGGGTAAAACTTACCTCTAGGGACTCTGCAGTTCTGCAGCACAAAAGTGCAAGAAGGTCAAGAAAACTAAAGACTGCACATTTTGTATTCTGCATTGTATGTGGCTTAGGCCTCAGACAGCCACACCAGCGACAATGGGTGAATCGGTCATGGCTTCTGAGTATAAAAAAATAGCTTCCTGGTACCTTTCATACATGCAGAGTCAGGTCACATGTGGACAGAACTAGTAATACTAATCATAATTATTATCAACAGAAGCAGTATCTGCTGGCTAGAAACATAATAGGCTGGGCAAGGCCACTTAAAAGTGAAAGGAAATCAGTTTTTGCTCTCAGGGAAATACAGAACCAAATTTATAACCATGAGAAATCTGTGTTTCCACAAATCTGGCAACGTTCCTTACAGGAAGCGAAGCATAAAAGGGTATAGTATATGTACCCTGCCAAGATAGCTTTCCCTCTGTCTAATGCAACACATTATTTATATTATGATGATCCATAAAACAAAGCATATCCATGACAAATCTTTAATTCAATGCACCAGGAGTTTAGCATCAGTGAAGACTGGATCGTCTCCAATGAAAGTGCCGGAGATGAGGGACAGGCCAGGCGCCGGAGTTCCCAGGTCCAACCCATGGTATTCTGGACAGGGCTGGAAAAATTCCCCCCTGAAACCCTAGAGAGCCACTGCCTGCCTGCAAATGGATTCAAACAACATGATGAGCCATGGTGGGTTGGGGGCCCTGTTTGCTTCAGAGGGGTCAGCATGGCTGTTTGCCACATGCAAGTCACTTTGGCTAGGTTCAGACAGCCATGGCGTACCATGTGGAATGAAACTAGGCACTCTCAACAGTGCTGGGCTAGGTGCACCAATGGTCTGACTCACCAAGAAGCAGATTCCTATTTTCCTAAAGCTGATACTTTTACATGGATGGTGAGGAGGAGGAGGAGAATTGAAAGTCAATTAATCTTACTAAATGGACTCTGGACTCAGCGCCCTGGACTCTGACCAGCTTTCCGCTGCCATGAGTACTGAGTTCACAGTGAGCATGCTGCGCAAGCTTATGACACTCACCCAGAATCAAGTCCTTCGCTACCTGTGTGCGAGTGGCGTCCCACACACTTGATTGGCAGCCTTTGTCCTGCACGTTGCATGGAAGAAGGTTGCTGCTTGTACAACTAGGGTTCTGCAAGCATTCGTAGACGCTGTTGCAGCTCAGCTCACTTTCTAAGACAGGGCCAATGAAAGGAAGTCTGTGAACTGAAGGGAGAGATTCATCACCAGCCTACCATGGAGCGTCCTGGCAAGAGTGGCTGCTTCTAGCCGTCCATCTCTACTGCCCTCAGCACTTAGCAACAGATGCATCATTGCTTGGTTTATTTACATTGACCAAGCAATGTGTCCGATATCTTCCTATTTACATTTAGAAATGGGGACATAGTGCAAAAATACACAAAAGGAGAAAGGGGAATAGTGGTGCTCTTTGCTTTCATTTAATAAACATCTCTATGGGGACTGGAGTGGCTGCAAATACTGCAGTTATGCAGGTACACCCAGGAAAAGGAAGGGGAGTCCTGCTTCAGGATCACAATGGACCAATCAGGAGGATGCTGCCGTGGTCCATAGGCCAGACTAGGGAAAGGATGGGAATTTTGCTCACAGGAGCCTCTTGGGATGGGTGGAGAGCCTGGGAGAATACCATGGGAAGCATGGAAACCATGCTGTGCTCTGAATCATGCAAGGATCTGAATGGTCAAGTTCAGGCAAAAATCCATGTGCTGTGAAAACAGCCCAAGGTTGTTTGATGTATTGCATGAATTCAGCCACTATATTCACGTAGGAGAGATGGAAGTCATGTGAAGATTAACTGAGCACATTTGAAAAGGAACAGAACTGCAGAAGAATAAAGATGTCTTTAGCATTTGGTGATAGATCAGAACCATTAAAACAGATATATCTACCATGGGCTTGGGAGAGGCTTTGGACTGGCCTGGTAAGTAAAATTTAGACCTGAGGCTGGAGTCCCCTATCCCTGTTGTATGAAAAAGAGGAAGACATGGAAAGGGGCGTGTGAAGAAATGTCAGGTTTGTCCTTTGTTAAACGTTTAAAGGTTGTTGGGAGGGGTAGGATGTAGAGCAGGGTTCTCTACCCATTTTCAAAACAGAAAGGATTTGCGTGGTGATTGCCAAAGTCTGCCTCAGAAGCAGGGTTGCAAAAGCGTCATGAGGCAGGGATGCCAGCATGCTGGAGCCACGCTCTTTCCCTGGAAACCGGCAAGGTGTGTGTGGCATGGACCTCATCCCGTTCTGCCAACATACGGTCCATGAGATCCTGCCAAGGAAAGAGAGGTACTGGGTTCCTCCGATGCATCTTTATGCTAAGCTGACCACTGCTGGGACATCCTGTTCAAGGATAGGCTAGGCATGCACATGGTGGGCATGCCATGAGCAGAGCCGGCTGGAGCCGTGGATCAGACTAGATGGCCCGGGAGGCCCCTTCTCATTCGCTCTGTTTCTGCCTCTGGACCTGCCCTTGCCTACAAAGCCCAGCAGCTCCCTTGAGCTATGACTGCCTACCAATGGGAGATACGAGAGCAGTCTTGACTGGAACATCCCTGTGTTGCAAGCAGGATGCCTGCCCATAATTGAACTGGCTGATATCTCTTCTTGTAAGCTACGCAGAGAGCCCAGGTATGACCTACTGTAGCTGCACGGACATTGAAGTAAGTAAATAAATAAATAGCTTTTGTGGAACCACATGAGCTGTGTCTCCCATTTCAAACCAGAAAATTGTATGAAAGGAAAACTGAAAGAGGAGTGAAATCTTTTGAGCAGGCATTGTATTAAATTCATTTTAAGAAGGTAGAACACATATGTACCGACACCAAGGTAATATATAATGTCTACGATTCATTGCCTTGTAACCCTCATATTACAGTATTTCTTTTAATCAAACTCTGAAAATCCCATCTACTTACATGCAACAAGCATACTGGAGTAAGGACTTCTGGAGCGTGAGATGAACTTACTCACTGTACGGGAGTTTTCCCCCTCCTCTATACAAGCAGCATTAGACGGCCACAGCGACCTTACGTATCTGTTCAGAGTTCTGCTGAGAAACCATTCTATTCACAGCTCATTATTGACACCCTGACATTTGTCACCATCTTTCATAGCAGTTAAATCTTGTTTTATCTGTAAATGTCACTGAGTCATTTATTCATGAAAAGGGGTCAAATTCCCAAAATAGCATACTCAGATTCCTCTTCTGCTTCTTTTTTAAAAGGGAACTAAGTTTTTATTCTCAGTAGGTAACCCTTGGACAAAGTTACTCTGATAAATAGGGTGGTGGTGGTGGTGGTGATTTTCTAAAGAAGTTGTTTACATCTCTGGATACAGGCGTTAGGCTTGTGTTTGAGGAAATAAAAACATAATAGAAAGGGGAAGAAATAGCTTTGCACTTTTTTAAAGCTATTTATCCTCTAAGCTCCCTATATATAACCCACAAAGCTTTATCAGTACTCTGTGTACCTGGTGAGAAGCATAGTCTTTTTAATTTGACTGGGCTTCTTTACAGACTGTTTGACTGAACTGTTTGACTATATTTCAAAGAGCCACAAAGAGCCCTTGCATGGGTTTCTGATTGATCTCTTCAAATACATCAGCCCGAGTAATCTGAGATAATTTCAAGGCCATTTGCAAAGAGTAACTAATCTCTAAAGCTAGCCTTTGTGAGATAAGAGAAGGGGTATGTGGTAAGGAATACATTAGGCCATTGCTCCGGTGTCTGCACTGGCTTCCCATTACCGGCTGGGCACAAATCAGTATTCTGGGTAGTGACCTGTAATGAATTGGATCCTCGGTATTTCCAAGATGGCCTCCTCTCGTGTGCCCACCTGAAACCATTAAATTATGCCAAAAGCATTACAAATCAGCAATCCAGTGAGTACCAAGGGACAGGACAGCTGCAAACACCTAGCTGGTGCCACAGTACGGTCCCATTGTTAGTCCTTATGAAGGCAGATTCATTTACCTGAATGGGGTAACGTTGAACTTACATTCAATGCAGCCTGCCGGATACAGCTCAAAGCTATGGCCACCCATGTTAAAAATACCCTCGAACTGTCCTTTCCAGGAAAGTGTATGAGAGAAAGAGGGCTGTCTCCATGGACACAGTTTTCCATATTTTTTGCCCTACACAGTCTGCCCAGGAGAACGCACAGGATCGCATCCTGTCACCCACCACCACCACCAGGGACATCTGCAGCCCCATTTTGAATACATGGGGGGGTAGGAGCCAGGTGTTCTAGCTGCTTGGAACTGTTCTTACCTTTTGAAAAAGAGGAGAGAGGATTGACAAGTAGTGTTGTCTAATGGCTAGAGTGCTGCTCTGGGGTTCAGGAGATCTGGGTTCTAGTCCCCACTCAGCCATGAAAGATCACTGGGTAACTTTGGGTCAGCCACAGACTCTCAGCCTGACCTACCTCACAGGGCTGGGGTAAGGATAAAAAGGAGAGGAGGAGAAATTGTAAGCTGCCTTGGGTTCCTTGCAAAAGGAAGAAAATTGGGATATGATATAATCGTATCTATTTATCACCTTATGTTCTGTCCAATAGCCAAAGCTCTCTGGGTGGTTCACTATAATTAAAACCATAAAATACATAATATCAAAAAAGCAGAGTATATATACAATAAAAATAAAATATAATTAGTACTGTGTTGTAATATAATACTAATTATAATAACAGGAAGTCTTTGGACCACCTTGTAACCCTACATATTTTGGAATTGCGCAAGGAGAGTGATGCTCCGATTTGTATCTTAATCCAGAGGTAAAAATCAGGTCAGATTGAACAAATTCTTCAGTGATGATTGGTTATGCTGGCTGGGACTGATGGGAATTGCAGTCCAACAAACCCCAGAGGGCCACATTACCCATGCCTAATGTAAGCAAATTGAGCAAGATGGCTCACAGACTTGGGTCTCCATAAAGAGAACATAGACAAACTGCTTTATGGAGACACATGTGGGGCAAGGAACCTCATCAATGCTTTATCTCTACAAATTAGAGAAGCAGCAACCCTTCTGGTGCTGCAAACCAGCTACGCTTGCAGGCAGGCAATCTTCTCTCCTGTACTTTTATCTATTGTACTATTTCTCTATCATTGAATATTAAAAACCCTAATATTAAAAAACCCACTCATCATGATTTTAAAATCACAATTAAAATCACATGTGAAATCCATTTTTTTAAAAAAAATAATGCAGTTATCACAGTTACAAGAATAAGAATTTAAAACAATCACATTCTATCGCCCCCAGATCAGTGCAGGAGCAGTAAAATGGAACTGCATGGTTGATTTAATTCAAGTCAGGGAAAGCTTGGGTGAACAGGTGGTTTGCAGGAGACAGTTGAAAGATGCCAAATTTTCTGCCTCCTGAACAGCACAAGGGAGTTTTTCCCGTAGGGTGGAAGGCCTGTCACTGAGGTATTACACAGTTAGTGGTCAGTTGGGTATATAAAAGGGGAAATGGTCTGCTAGAGATCTGACTCCTAAGTTTTTTTAGGATTTGTAGGGCAAGAACATCAGCCTGAACATGGTCTGTCTACAGCAAAAATACCCAGTATTCAATTGTGAGCTTCCACTGTACTGTTTTGTACTTCACTTAGAGATTTCTTTGAATGGGAATCACTAAGGAAAATCGATGAATATATAGCCAGTGAATGATTATTCACCTATGGCCGTTTCTCTGTTGAGTCGTGTAAAACTGTGCTGACCACTTCGATGCACACAATTCACTTTTGGTGAACCTGCCTGGGCTGCGTGAGGAATCCGTCGGGAGCAGGATTCCCGGGGCTCCGGTCTCCTGGCTCCGGTTTGCTTTGCAGAAGTGGCAGCAGCCCAGTGTGAGTTTCTAGCAGGTGTGCTCCGTGTTGGTGGGGTGCCCTCCAGGAATCGAGCCCCACATGCTGTGTAAGCAGTGCGCCTTCCTCCTGTACGCCACCGCCACCACTGGCAACAGCAAGTGGAGAAGAAGGTCAGTCCCTGGGAATGGCACCAGATATATGCATCCGCAGCCCCTCTTTCTTGCATGTGCTGCTGCCACAAGCAGGGAAGAAGGTCGGCCGCCGGGCATGGTACTCCCGCTTGCAGAACTCTTGTTCTCACGTGCACAGTACACCCACTGGTGGCAGCAGGCAGGGAAGGAGGGAAGGGCACCTGATGCACTTGCTTGCAGTGCCCCTCTCAGCCTCTTGCAGCTGCTCCTGACGATGAAGGTGGCCAGTTGCACAACTGGGGTCTGTGAGCATCTGTGGACTTCCTCTTGGCTCGTCTCACTGAGCAGGGTGGGCCAAGCACGAGAGGAGGTCTGCGGTGGCTAGAGAGATGGATTCCAAGAGAGTTCATACCAGCCCTGGACCAGACGCTGGAAAATGCATCGTCTCCATGGACTGGCAGCCACTCCCTGGGTCTCCTGGGGAGCGTTGCCCAACCCCACCTGGAGAAGTCAGCAACCAAAGCTAGTGCTGCTAGTTTGTCAGCAAGGCATGTGTTAGACCATGGGGTGCAAGGCACCTCTCCTCTGTCCTTCATGACACAAGATGGGCATAGGAAGTTAGGAAGGGAAATGTGGCCACACTCCAAAGGCAACCCTTGCATTGCTGAAGACTTGCATCCATGGCGCACGAGTCCCGAAGTCCAAAAACGGGACAGTCCAGGCGATGCCAGGGAGTCCCAGGGACTGACTTACCTCAGCACAATGGCTGATTCTGCAAGGGCCCCTACAATTCAGCTGACAGCCAAAAGCAAATGCGCACGTACATGCCAGGCCATTACCAAATGACAGCAACACTGAATGCAAATAACTTCTCAGTGCGATAAATAAATCCCTCTTCTGATCCTCCAGGGACGATTAAAAATTCAAAGAAACCATCTGGCTATTACTTAGTCATTTGCCTATTAAGCAATTGGATGCCCTCCCGCTAATGTGTCACTTGTGACAATGTTTAGTACATCAGGAGATGAAAGGTTGTCTCAAATGTCATATCTAAATCCAGCCCATCATCAAAACAGCTTTTCTCTCGCAAAGCCAACAATTTCATAATTGATTTCAAATATTCAGTCACTCACGGAAAGAAGTGGGGGGAGCGGAGGGGGTTTTTTCTGACCTATCCCTGTGTCAGGTTTCAAAGGTTGATGATGTATGGCATTCAATGGGCCACACACCACATGATTGCAACCATCTAAATTTAAACAAGATGTCCGTGTTTAGAAAACACTTTTCATTTGCTGTTTTGCTTGGCAACCTTGTCAAGGTATATTACAGAGTCCCTGCATTGGTTGAAACTGCCTCCTCTGGCACAACTTGGGAAAGATTTAAATGTGACATTGGCCACAAGCAGGTCATGGGAAGTCACTTATTCATGTAGATTCTCCACACAATCGGTATAAACATTAAAATGGCTCTTCTCAAGTCCATCTACGGAAACATCTCAGCACAAACATAGTCTTGGCCAGAAGAGTAACAAAACCAGCGAATGTTCTTTCAGTTTGGTTTTGATACCCATATTCAAGACAAAAAGACTTTCAAATTTTTCAAGGTTAAATGTGGGAGAAACTGAAACAAACAGATAGATGTGCCTGACTAGGCCCACTTTTTTTAGTGTTTTGCTTTTAAGAGCCTGGGAGTTGAATCTCTGAGTATCCCATCAGTAACGATTCAGGGTTAGCATCTGGTTTTGTTCTGGGTTTTCTGATACGAATCTCACCTTGAACAGCCACATAGCAGGCAGGTACTTCCATGCTGGAAATACCTGTAACCAATGGCTGATTCCAATGGGTAAGATTTTCCTTTCATTTTTCAAAAGAATTTATCAAAATGTGCAAAGCTCATATTTAGGTGAGAAACAATATGAGATTTTTAAACATTTGAATGTAACAAATAGAGAATTGGACAGACTACCATCTCAGTGCTCATATGGGTTGTTTGAAATATATCATCATCATCATCATCATTTTAAGTATGGCACTGGCCACGTGATTTTCCAATATGAATTAGTGACGTCTTTGCCATCTCCTCTCACCATCTGGGCTGGGATCTTCTAGCCGAGGCTTTCAAAACCTACTGCCTTGTAACAAATGGAATCAGGACCATCTTTGGGTGCCCTGCCCCACATCCCACCCACACCTTACCCACCTAGGTGGGAGCAAATTGCTGCCACCAGATCCAGGAAGAGCCCAGAAGGCTCCGTACAGACCTAGCACGGCCAACCATTTCTGGCTGCATCTCCGACAGGTTGCAGGCCAATAAGGACCACTTTTTAACTGTGTTCCATCCCAGCTGCTCATTTCGAGAACTCAGTAACATTAAGTATGTTGCCTGAGTTTGTTTGTTTCTCCTTTCACTTCTCATCCATTGTTTCTTTGTATTATTCCTTTTAGATGATATGAAATAGGGATGTTCTCTTTTTAAAAAAAACAATCTGAAAGCCACACTGGCAGCTTTCTGGCTTAAGTGCAGGGCAAAAATAAAGAAAAAATGAAGAAACGTGCTTTTCAGCTGATCCCATTTAACACTGTTCTACTTTTAAAAACATGCTTAATACTGGTTGCAGTGGGATAACTTAGCATTCTGACTCTATACTCTCAATGAATGAAGCAACTTTTTTTTCCAGGGGCAGAAAATACTCACTTGGCCCAACACTGGCAATTAGCGCTTCTGATGGATCCCTGACACTAGAATTTCACTCTTTTCTAATCAGAAGTAAACCCTCCCTGACTTCACTGGGACTTACTCTGAAATGTGTATACTTCCCTGGGAATAAACTGAACAATGTAGTATTTACTTCTGAGTAAATATTTACTTCTGAATAAATATGCATACAATGGCACTGCAGTGTTAGTACTGTCATAATTACCTGAATTTGCTAACTTTTGTGTGATACAAATTAAATACCTAGTTTGCTCACAGTGCAAAAAGAGGCTCCCTGCATATTCAGAAGCTTTCTTGATTTCCTTGGTTTTCTAGGACTTGAGCACCAATGTTGGCCCAGGACAAGGTGTCCTGGCCTTTTCAGATTAGCAAAAACATTGGACTGCTGAGTTTGCAGGGGACACCAAATGGCTGCCATGGCCATGGCCTGTCACAAAACACTCATTGCCCAGAAGGCAAATTGGTCAGCTAGAAAATATCACCTTGTCCCAGAATGTAATTACAAGGCAAAAGGTGCTGGAGGGCAGCCCATTACTTTGCAGCATGCTAATCTCCCAGTGAAATAAATAACATTTACAAAGTCTTAAACTTCTTTTAAAAATTGGGTGGGGGGCAGGGAACTTGACACACTCCCAGAGGGCTGTTCAGACACACGTTGGTACCCATAGGCACCATGTGGGAGGTACAAAGCTAGGTGTTCATACCTGCCACAGGTACCAGGTTAGATACACCAGACTCAGAGTAGGCCAATGTTCTCAAAGGGGCATTTTAAAGGTTCTGGATAACTAAGGGGAAAGCCTTAGTAGTGCCTGGTTCAAGTTCCGAACTGTTCTGACCAGAGCTATGGAGTTACCTCTTACAGGAGTGTAGACTTGCCTCTTCTCTCATGTTTGTTTGTTTGTAAATAGCAGGCAAGGGGAATATTAGGGTACTTTGGCGGTCTCTTTGGTTTGTTCTTCAATTGTTGATTTCTTGCGTTTTGTAAATCAGTTGATTTACTTCTGCTAGTCTTATGAGTCTGACTAGTATTATTTTGGTGGTTGCTTTTATTGTCCATGTTCCTAACACCCTGTTGCTCTTTCTTATATTGGCAGGTCCACTGGAGGATTCTGCAAGGCTTTCATACACAAATGTTTAATTGATTAACATAAAAAGACAAACCGATCAACCAACTTGCTGCATTGAATCACTAATAATGGCAGCTAATAATGCAGGTGGCGCAGGGGTTTAAACCGCTGTGCTGCTGGGCTGGTTGATCGAAAGGTCGCCGGTTCGAATCTGCACAACAGGGTGAGTTCCCGTTGCTCCATCCCAGCTCCTGTCAACCTTGCAGTTCGAAAGCATGCAAATGCAAGTAGATGAAAAGGTACCACTTTGGTGGGCAAGTAACAGCGCTCCGTGCACTTCGGTGTTTAGTCATGCCGGCCACATGACCACGGAGACTGTCTGTGGACAAACGCTGGCTCCCTCAGCCAGGAAATGGAGATGAGCACCGCCCCCTAGAGTCAGACATGACTGGACTTAACATCAAGGGGAAACCTTTACCGTTTTAATGGCAGCTGTAGAGGACTGGAATGGGAAGACAGCTTTTTGAAACCACCAGCATCTTGCTTGTGGAGTAATCAGGTCTACTGTTCTTACAACAGAGCCTTCAAAGGCTCTTGAATTGAGTTCCGATCCAGGTAAGGAATGAGGCAAGATCCATAGCTGAGTTTCCAAGGCCAGCAGGCTCAGAGTTAAGCCCAGAAAAGTCACTGAGAATCAGACCATTTCAAATTCTGTGGGAAGGGTCCGTGGTGGTGCTAATGTGGAAGGGGACAATGTAGCATCATTAATCTCATGGTACCCTTCATGTTAAGAGAGGTGAGCAGCTGAGAAGCATCATGCTCTTCAAGCAATTGGCCCCAAAATAAGAAGGACCCCCCCCCCCACACACACACACACCCTCTTGCTCTTCAGTTTGGGAAGAGGGGCATTCCATTTGAAATCAGCTTCTTAACATCAAGCCGCATTTCCTTCATGGTCTGTATTCTACCTTTCCTTGCTTCCTTCACTATTGCATTCTGCCATGCTCTTCTATCATCCCACAAAGCCAGGTCCACCTTAACATTTCGTCGGAAAGCCATTTATGGATAATACATAAATATTGTCCCGGTTTGCTTGGAAGGAGTGGATAAGACCAGGCGGAGGCGGCTGGGCCTATACAAGCAATTCCAAACTCGAAGACATTTGAATGTCTTGATCTTATTCTATCCCCCTCCATCAGCCCATTCGGAATATAATGTCCAAATGGCATCCTTCTTTGTGCAAAGCCCTACCGATGCCTGTGTGCGGACACCAATCCCACCACAAGGGTGACAGACTTACCTCCAAACAGACAACTTTGCCCCTTTTGCCTTATCGCCCTATTGCACGCCTGGCTCAAGGAACTGTAAGCACCATTTCTCTGTATTTCTGCTCATTTATATTCTAATTATATTCATTTAGGCATGAAGGCTTTACATGGCTAGACACAGGAGAGAAGGGCGGGTGGTAGCACAGAAGGCAGGCACAAATGTCAAGATTATCTAAACCAGAGAAGCAGAAATCCACAGAAATGTAATTTTAGCTCTAAATTAAAAGGACAGAAGGAGGCTAAAAATGCTCATTTGCACTTAACCTGTTATCCAACACTCTTGTACAGCAGCAAGAGCCAACATGTCTTCTTTTCTATTTTAATTATTTGGAGATAATTATTATTTTACTGTGAGAACCTGTGAGTCACTTGAAAGAAGGCACTGGCAAAGAAAGAACAAGTTTTGTACAGTAAAATGTTTGACTATCAATGAGTATATAATTTGGGCTTCAAATATACATATAAAGTTAAAATACAAGTCAAACATCAGAGAGTCCCAAAATAATAAACATATCAGGTCGTAAATACATGCCATGGCAAATAAAAGGTTGTGGAAGAAGTAGCAGAAAAAGTCCAATGACTGACTCCTTGGAGAGGGGGAAGAAATGGAATCAAAATGAAGTAATGTCTAGTATGCTTTCAGGGATGATTTTAGCAAAAGACCAGTAGGCAAGGAGAAACAGAAAGTCATTATTCTCCAAAATTTACATCCTTCTTCTTATGTGTTCTTAATCTTTGTGACTTTAGTCTGGTTCACAAATGGCTGAAAAAATAGGGGAGGCAGAGTCGAATGCCCTGCTGTCTCCAGCTGCCCCAAACGCCATACTATTAATAAAGGAAAGGGCTGGTGACAGGAAAAGTCTCCAGCGAGTGCCATGTGAGGCCCTAGATCCAACAGTGAGCATCTTCCACTGCACACAGCAGGGGTGTGGAAGCATCTTTGACCCAGGGATCAAACCACTCCCTCAGGCTGATCTAGCAGGCTGCCAGTAGATAAAAACCATCACGTAAGGAGCAAAGCAAGCCTCCCTTGGGCGTTCCGCAATTTTGGTCAGACAAGACGTCTGTTGCCAGCAGGTGAAAAGCCAGTCATTGACCCCTAAGAGCTCCATTAAGTCACTACTTTAAACTCGTGTTAACATCTATCACACTCCTGAACTGCAGCTGTGCCGAGAGGCCCTCTCATCTCCAAACGCTTGGCTGATGAACCAGACTGAGACATGACCTTTTGAGACACCCATCATCTCCTGTTGCAGCAACCAATTTACAGATGCAGATGAAAGCCCCGTTCCCCAGTGATGACTGGCTTAGTATCTTTGAGAAGTATGGGACTAGACACTTCCATGGTCGGAGGTGCCAGCGCAGACTCAAACAGGCTCTCCTCAGCCCAGCATGGTGGAGTCTGATAACTAATTAGTCCCAGCTAATGGATTTTGTAGAATATAGGGGCACATTTCGACCAGGTGGTTGGCCATTGCCCAACACACCCGTGCTTTTTACATCTGTCAACCCCATTTTCTTTCACTCTGTTCAACTTCTTCTTTAAGCTCTACTGACTGACTGAACCATGCCGGCACGTGCTGAATTGTATGTTCTGTGGCTGCTTTTCTTCTTGCATCAAGGAAGCATCTGCACTCTTTTGATCCTTCTTTAAACTGCACAGCTTTTCATTTCCATCTGTCCAGCCACTATCTGAAAAACTTCAGCTTTCTGTAATGTGCAAAAATGACCTTCCTTCTGCTTCACTGTTTGGCACGGAACCTACTCCCTGTCTTGAGCCTTAACCCTTTCGGGAACACGTGTATTCAGTAATATTCATTGTCGCTTTATATACCTGGCCTGTGAACCAGGCTCCATTAAAAAAAATGCATGAGAATAATCTACCTAAATTGTCTTCATTAATATGAATGGGACTTAGATAAGTAATCATAGCACAGTTGATTGATCAAAGTCAAAGGCAGCTTTGGATAATCTTGTAGAAAAATTACTATGGTAGCACTGGACATTGAAAGACTAATAGAAAAATGGGTGAATCTGCAAATTGACTACAAGGATCAGATGAGTATGATAGATGAAAACTCTCAGAGGTGAATACTGCTCGCAGTCTTTCAAATCCCTGTGACAATTGGCTGCAAGAACTCTGCTTCTGGTCATGCGCAGAGTGTTCTCTCTAGCTATAGTCTCAGCTGTTGAGAGACTGTTAATAATTTTATTAACATTATAAAATGTTCATCTGTGGAGAAGAATACAAAAATTATAAACACAAACCTTTAGGAAAAGATTATGACTGCATGCAGATCCTTGTATATAATTGGTGGTTATCTTTTTGGGGACATGTGACACAAGCTCAGCAGAAAGGATGAGATAGTCTTATTCTAGTACATGCTACAATAAATATACAGGGCTGTATCCCATGACTCATTCCACTAATGTGAAGCTTCGACCACTTCTGGAAACTCTCTTTTTATCCCTGTGTGAGCGTCAAATCCACTTGCAGGATGTGGCATCCACTTTGATTCTGCTTGACAGGTGCAAAATAGAGAGGAAGACAGGGCAGAATCATTCAGGCAAGGGTCATGTTGCTGGACGAGGCTCTGCACAAGCAGGGCCACACATTTTTGCACAGAATCTTCTGCAGTTTGCTGCACGAAGCATTGCACAACCTCATTAGGACTTCATTAGAATCGGGCTGCTTGTGGTTGTGTGCTAATTGCAAAGTCTGTTCTGAAAATCATTGCATTCGTTATTACAACTTCACCGGACTAGGCATTGCTTGCACTACTGGCAGTAGTTTTGCAACCACTGGCAGAACATGCAATTTATGCTAATTTTTCTATAAGTGTAGTGCAACTAGCACAATTAGCCCAAGCAACACAGTGCAAGACAATGCACAGTGCAATGCCTTGCAGAATGATTTGTGGACTGCTTGTGTGAGCAGAATCAAAATAGTGGATCTGATACTTGTACAAGGTTTCTGCATGCAGTGAAAATCTTGTGCTAACAGAGTGACACAAATATATACAACCCATACACAATTGTTCCCATATCACAGGGAAGTGTTGCTTCTGGTTTACTGAAACTGAGTGGGATTAAGAGTATCACCTGGCCTATCTGCCACAGCCAGGCCACAGTGCCTTCCTATTCCCATCCAGCATGTCACATGCAACTGCTGAGTATACCAGGTAGTATAGGCATATTCAATTATAAGCCTATTCAATTATGACACACCTGCTGAGCTTTCAGACTTTATAATGGATTGCATTTCTGAGACTTTGCAAGAGATGGAAGAAAGTCAGCCCGTGTGGAAGGCTTGCTAGCAAATCGGCCCAACTCTGGGGTGTGCTTGCACTCACGCTACTCTTTAAAGAGCCTCTGTGCCCCTGAAAAAGCAGCTCCACCAAGTTTTAAATTTCCTACTTTCTAGGTTTCCCATTTTTATTATTTATAACCTTGCAAAGTGCAGGTCGGCTGTTGTTGTTTCCTATTTGGAAAGTCTCATCACACATATACAGTCAGCATAAGATGAAGTAATAGCTTTCAATGCTGTTTCTATTATAAGAATTTCGACATCAGCCCAAATTACCTGTCATCAGCTGTTCGAGTCTTTTTCCCATTACTGACAAAACAAATGAACAGCTGTTTGCTTCATGAAATGGATGCACTGGGGTGGGGGGGGAGAAAGAGAGGGGGAGAGAGAGAGGCTAATAATGAAGAGAAAAAGCAGGATGTGGCAACCGACATAAGAAAGCTGGGAATAAGGAAACAGAGGTTGAAGTACATGATAAAAATACTCTTTAGGAATTGATGCACTGACTATCAATGAGAAAATAATTCCATCTTGTGCTTTAAGTTATGCATTCTGTTTCATAGCGCTAGCATGAGGAATTGAAGACCGCAGGATGCAACCCTCTATTCCATTTGACAAGACATCATACATGAGTGCATGATCTATGGTGGGAGGGCAAAATGGCGGAATCCCCCCCCCCCGGGCCTCTAATTGTTATTTCAGCTTGGGAAAAAGACTGCTCCGTCAACGATAATGTGAAATATACTAGAAAGCAGGAGTCAAGGTGCGGGTGGGGGGAAGCTGAAAGACAGGACGGCACTGCCTAGCACCTTCGATCATTTCTGAAAAAAGGAATGTCCATTTTCCAGTGAGGTGCATCCTACAGTCTCCCTTCCACTGCATACTGATGATGTTCAACAGCAACCCACGCCTCCATCTTATCCTTTCTTTTTAATCTCTTTATGTGTGTTATCGTATTTCCTTCGCCATCCATCCTGAACCTCCTTTTCAAGATAATCCCTGGAGCCCCCAGCTTCAGTGCTAGCCAAGGCCTGCCGCCTTTTCAAGAAGCGCTCATCATTTCCAGTAGCCACAAAAGAAACAGGCCTCTGCAGTGTCAGGCCAAAAGGGCCTTTTTTTAGGGGCCACTGAAAACCACACCAACACAATCATGTGTTAAACATCCGCTGGCTGCTGGGGGAGTGGAGTTTCTTGTTATTCGTCATCACCACCACTCATAATTTACTGTTCTGGGAGAAAAGTGAACATGAGGCAGAAAATGCTCTTTAGAAGGCCAGACACTGAAGATGAAACTCAAATACTTTGGCCACCTAATGAGAAGGAAGGACTCCCTGGAGAAGAGCCTAATGCTGGGAACAATAGATGGCAAAGGAGGGGACGGCAGAGGATGAGGTGGCTGGATGGAGTCACTGGGGCAGTGGATGTGAGCTTAGGTAGACTCTGGGGGATGGTGGAGGACAGGAGAGGAGGACTGTTGTACCTCGGGTCGTGATGGGTCAGGCACGACTTTGCGACTACACACACACACACAAGCCAGGGCTGGCTCAATCTGGAGCAGAGGGAGTCCATTGCCCCAGGCAGCAGATTACAGGGACATGGCAGCAAGGTGTCAAAGGAAAAGCGCGTGTGCCAAGCTTGTGCCTTCCAAATTAGCCTGGGGAACACTGCTCAGGTATGGGGACAAGGCTGTCCTGTCAGCAGGCTTGAAGAAAGATTCAACTCCCACTCCAGTCAGCTTTTGTGCATGACATGAGAGGAGGCGCTGCAGGAATCTTAATGTGATTGCGTGCAGTATCACAGTGGGGCTATTTTTCTTTGCTTTTGCAGTATTTTTGCAGCATTTAATCAATGGATGCATCATGATGTGGAGAGTGGGTGGGGGAAGAGAAAAAGAACTGAAGGAACTGTCAGCCATAGCAAGCAGCATATGCTCTGATTTGGAGATGGTTTTATCCATTCTTCTAAGCCCCGTGGAAGCTCAGACAAGCTAAACCGTGGATAAAGCAGCCTTTGCACTTGCAGGTAAGGCTGGAAGCGCATTCAGCCCAGCATTCAGCCCTTACAACCCTCTTTTAATCGGCATGCTAAATGTGCAAAGAGGCCTGAACCATGGGCATGGGTGTATACCGATGTCTCCTCCCCACTCGAACTCCACCTGTTCAGCTCTGTGCAAATGAATTACCTGCAGAAGCAGAAATCCAGGAGAAGCGGAACTCAGGGTCAAGCAAATCCACAAGGCATGGGCCAGGGCAGCGGCGGAGGCGGGTGGCGGGGGTGGCACGCATGCTTGGCTATTTTCACAATGCACTTATGTTCTGCCTTTTTTTTCTCTTGCAAGAAACCTGAAGTGGCTTGCATAGTTTTCCTCCACTCCATTTTTATCCTCACAACAACCATGTGAAGAGGGTTAAGCTGAAAACGAGGGACTGGTCCAAATTCACCCAGTGAGCACCATGGCTGACTGGGGACTAGAGCCCAGATCACCCAGATCTCCAGTCCAATCCTCCAAGCCCCACACTGGCTCTCCCACACTCTACTGGCACATACAAAGTCCCAGATTCAATCTCGGTTTCTTCCAGCAGGGCTGGGAAATACGCCGGAGAGCTACTTCTATTCAATGTAGGTGTAGATGGACCAGCAGACGAACTCAGTCTAAGGTAGCTTCCTGCGCCATGGATATCCCTCTTCTTGATGAAGGGGACCAAACTGGAGCAGGGATGTTAAGGTGAGGGCACCTCCATGCTTAGGGTATGTTCCATTTCTGCAACATTGACGATCTGTCTTGGACATGTAGGCCGTAGCATCAAGGCCTCTTTCTCAGAGAAGGGAACAAATGTAAAGTCCTTTGGACTAGGTTTGTAGAAAACAAGAATCATTCCCTAAATTCCATCATGTTAGGCAAGGCACAACGATATATCAAGATCCAACATATACATCTGTTTGGAGCTGCTCACTATTTCAGCAAAGCTGCCATGCATGTTTTTCTAGAAAAGCCACTGCGGTGAACTGCACAAAGTGCTGGTCTGGGACTCCATAGAACCAGAGTCTAGTCCCTGCTCGGTCGTGGTGCTCACTGGGTGAGTTTGGGACACCTACTGACTTGCACCCAACCCACCTTGCAGGGCTGTTGTTGAGGATAAACTGGAGAGCAGGGGGATTATATAAAGTGCCTTGAGTTCCTTGCAGGGGAAAAAAGGTAGGATATCATTATAATAAATACATAAATAAACAGCACAGAGGGAAGCAACTTGTAACCCTCTGGATGATTTGGCTGTGAACTGGTCAGAGAGCTCCTGCTATTGGGGCAGTATGGAAACTGTGATAAATAATAAAGAAATAACACAATTCCCAACAGCCACAGGCAGCACAGCTAATGGCGGGTGATGCAACTTGCAGATCAAAGCACTGGCAGGCCACAAGCCACCAAGAGATTTGTACAAGGGAATCTGGGACAGCCTCTAGTTGGGTCAGTTCAGAAGAACCTCTGACCAACTCCTATGGAGTTACCTTTCACTGCTTAGCTGGAACCTCATCTAACATCAGGATCATCAAAATCTGCCTCCGACTGTGTCAGTCTAAAGGTCCATCTATTTTCTACACTGGCAGTGCTTTCCCAGACTTTCAGGCAGCCCTACCCAACAGTCCCAGGACCTCTAGAATATCATCCAGAAATGGACTGTGCAATACAGCCAGGGCACTGCAGTTCCTCCCATTGTGCCACACGTATTTATGTGAATGGCCAACCGCCCCCTCCCCTTGTGCTTTATGTTTGGGTGTTGCTCTTCCAGACGATACACTGGCTAAACAATACACCCTAAATTTGACATAACAGGCAGCAGAGCAACGGTGTCACCTCTCTGACATTTCTATGCCCATTTTTTTCCCTTAATGAAACTTATCTTTCGTCCTGAAATTTTGGGGTCTGGATGCCCTCCCTGTGTTGAGCTCTCTGCACAGTAAAACAGACAGGGCACCTTTGACAGTCACAGCTGTTCCAGGCATGCATTTATGCGTGGCACATAAACTCAAGTCGTTTTTATCCTTTTTCACATGCTAAATGGACTCCGTTGTGAAACTTGGATTTAAAAATGGGTAAGACTTGGATGGATTAGTGAGTGCTGAGGATAAGTTCCAGTCACTCTCAGATTTGCATGGGAAATACAATTGGCTTGCTAAGGCTGAACAGCGAAACTCACAACTTTCATGTCTGTTCAACTCTAGGACTGGCCTTCCCACTTTTACAACTTCTGAGTCTCTTTCACCGTTAGAAGCTCTTATTGAGGTCTATAAGTTTTTTCAACCCACAATCCACTTATTCTCAGTGAATGAATAGGATATTCATTTTAAGCAGGAGTGATAGACTACTGGATTGTCTTATTTTGCCAAATCAATGGATTGCTGCCTTAGCTTCTTTTTCTAAAACCTGGATCAGTTTAAGGCTTACCCAGTAATAACTCGTGTATAGGTGTCTTGGATGCCGCAGCATCTCTTTTACAAGGGTTTGACTAAGTCGTTTGCCTAACTGCTTGAGGTATGACACAACTAAAGTTTCTTTTAACCACATGTTTTGGTCGTGCCCAATAGTTGCTGTTTTTTAGGAGAAGGTTATTATATGGATAAACTTTCCATTGTACAGATGTGCACTGTAACGCGAACTGGCTAAAGGCTCTACCCAAGAAGGAAGAGTTAACTGACGACCTTTTGGTCAGGGAGACACTGGTGCCCAAGGCTGTGGGAGGGCCAGGTAGCTCTTGCAATGCAGAAGAGAGGTATTTATAACTGTAAATCAAGGACAGGACAGGAGATTGGAGCACTAAACCTGACCTGACCTGAGATCCATCATGTGTTGTCATCCTATGAGCTATCTGATCAGCAACGGGGATTAAAAGAGGAGAACCTGCAAGGGCTCAGGGTTTCTCTTTGAGGAGAGGTTCCACTCTTGCTGCCAGACTCTTAGCTGAAGAACACTGTGCTACCCTGTGTCTTTAGTCTCTATAACCAGAATAGTATATGTGTGCATAGCTGGGCTAGGTGAAGCTTTGTAATTTTGTGTACGAGGACGCTAACTTAGCCTGGGGTCTCAGGAGGCTGCGATAGGCTGTGAAGTATATTAGTGCTGCTCTCTCCTTTCCCTTTTTCTTCCCCTTGCTTCTTGTGTGGATTCTGTGTCTTGTGTATTTTAGCTGTTTCTGTACCCTCCACCCCTATCTTTTAGCCTTTTGATAAAATCCCTTTTTCCAATGCTTGGGTTGTCATGTGCTGAATGCAGTGTCTGGTCCAGGGCAGGGGACCAGGGGAGATATGGGCAAAGATTATAGCCCAGTTGGCCACAGGTGTGGGGAATCCTAGGCAGCAGAATGCTGCATGCATCCCCCATAATGCAATGGGCTGAGGATTATACAACACTTTCAGTATTGAAATAAGCGCTATATAGATTCACCTGCCAATGGACACATATTGGATATTTTATGTGCTTTGAATGGAGTTTATATACCATGTGTCACCATATTTTCAGAAGAAAGAATAATGGTGACATGCCATATGGGTGCATTGAAACAGATTCAAATTTATGCAACTACATTTGTTTTCATTGATTTGCTTTGTAGCATTCATTTTGTATTGTTGAAATTTCACAATAAATTGGATGTTTTAAAAAATGCTGAGTCATTCATCGATTTCACCCCCACCCTTTTACTTTAGTTTACAGCAGAAGCACAGAATTAATTTTCAGCCTATGGGCCAGATTCCATCTCAGAGAAGCTCCTGGGAGGTGCATTCCCATGGTTAAGAGGGAGACCAAAGGTGCCAAAGGTGTGGAGCAAAGCAAGCGTTTTAGCTAAAAGAACAAAGGCTGGGACACCACCAAAAGATCACTGATTAGTGGAAAGGGGGTAAAGCTACATGCTGAGGTGTGATCTTCTGGGACTCCCAGAGGCTGGCTTGGGACCTCTTCAAGGCGGCATTTGGCTCCCTGTCTGGAGGTTCTATAGTCCAGTTTAGAGAATATGACAGTGCCATGAATACATTAATTAAAGCAACATGGTTCAACTGTAAAGTTCTTGAAGTTATTTGGGCCTTGTGTCTGTTCCTGACTAGTGCAGTTTCCAAGTTGGCTTATAAGGAAAAGACAAGCTCTCATTCCGTTGGTTTCTGTTCTAAGTTATTACTTTGCCAATACAAGGAGAAAGCCATATAAAGCAGCAATACTGAGAGATTAATTTACTGCAGTCTTTCTTTCTGAAAGCCATAGAGTGCCTTATTCCCTGAAGTGGTACCACCAGACGTAAATTCAGTGTTGTGGAGAACAAAAGGCTGGGTTCAAACAAGGACAGATTTGAGATTTTATCATCAAGGTAATCTGTCATATAAGAACTGACTTCTACCAGAAACTCAAGATGGGAGTCATATTTCTAAATCCACTGGCCATCTATGAAACCGAACAGCCATAATCACAGCTGTCCCAGATCATAATAAAACACTTCACTGCCGACAATTTTGGACTCCTGTCTTGCTATTGTCAAAGATGCAGCTATTTCATTAGCCCCCAGAATTCCCTAGCAACTTACCCCAATCTTTCTTTCCCTTTGTCTGGTTCCACTCATCCGAAAAGACAGGTAATGACAAATTGTATGAATATATACGCAGAAGTAGGTTCTCTAGGACTTGCTTCCCAGTAAGTGGGATTACAATTACAAGTTAAAGACCACTGAGATAATGCCTACATAGACACGCATATACAAAATATTTTACACACTTAAGATATAGCTGCTACAAACCATGGCTGGCTGGTTGGCTGGCTGGCTGGATAGATAGATAGCCCAAAATGCAACAATCTACATTTTATCACTTCCTTAAATAGCAAATTAAGGTAATGGCTGCTGACAGAAATTGAGGCAAAATTAGGCTACCTAGGAACAAAGGGACATCAGCATGTTCTGGGGAAACACTGGTTTGCAAAAACACAAGTTGAAAGAGGAGGAAGAGGAACAGGAGGAGGAGGAGGGGAGGGGGAGGAAAAGTTCAATTAAAAGAGAGAGACCATAAAGGAGTGAAACAAAAGTCCACAGCCCAACAGAATGGGATATGGGAAAGCATTGCCAGTGTACCAGCTCTGCTGCAAGACCACCCTGTAGGGGTTCTTCATCTTCAGTAGCCATTTTGAAACTCTACCACAGGGAGTTCTGAGGACAATATTGGATCAGTTATGAAAGGTTAGCCACAGCCAATGGGGGAAATTGGCATTTGGGGTTTTGTTTCTTTTTTAGTCTTGTGTATTTTTCTGTAAGTAAATTTGCAAAAAAAGTGTAAAATTTAAGGATTAGTCTACAGGTTTGGGAATCTGTGCAACTCAGGAAAAGCCAGTCTGCTGAGGAACCTGTCGATCAGATTCTGAGAAATTCAAACTCATTTGCGTTCATTGAGGATTTCTCCAACATCGCTACTTACAGCAGGATGTTCAGATCAGAAGAAGGTTAAGGAAGCAATTGTGTCTGCTGAACATCTGAAAATGCCACTTTCATTTTCAGACATCATCACAGGACTTTCTGCAGAAAGATGGAAGAGATTTTAAGCCTGTTCCAACAAAACAGCAAAGGAATTGGCATCTGCAGCTTCTGCAATTATTGAGCTAAAGAGTCAGCAAGATGCAAATTAATGATAAACATCTTGATTTGCAGCAAAAGAAGAAAAAACTCAACAAACAAAAACAGGAAAGAAACCCATCGTACAAGCCTTGAGTCATTTATTCCTAGCATTGCTGCCACTTAATTCCAACCACTGTTTGGAACCATAGGTCATAATACTTATATAGATATCATTTTCATCAGAGTTTATGCCATCACATGTCAGAGCCCAGATACGTAAACAGGTATGCTGAAAGTTAAAGAAAAAGTGATGGTTTTATTGGAATGGCACTGCAGAAACACGTGTACAATAGTGTGCAAAAGAGCAAGTCCTGACACACTGTACGCATTTGACAGCCTGCCAGAAATTTATACATGTCACACAGCACAAGAGGA
The DNA here is from genome assembly GCF_004798865.1 of Varanus komodoensis. Classification (NCBI taxonomy): domain Eukaryota; kingdom Metazoa; phylum Chordata; class Lepidosauria; order Squamata; family Varanidae; genus Varanus; species Varanus komodoensis. Next base: position 3,923,956 of record NW_025336045.1, read on the forward strand.
AAGCATAACTGAGCACACAGTAATTTTCCAAGTTACTCACTCTACATGGTTTTTATAAACAACCCTTGCCACTAAGACTAACATTTTTCTTATCTTAAGAGTCAAGGTTACAGGCATTCAGGCAAAAGCTAAAGCTTCCTGTTTCTGTTCTCCCTCCTTCTACACCGTTACAAAGTTTATGTCATTCTGACTTAATCCTTTCCTAACACTGATTCCTAACAGGTTCCCCACCCCCTCAGTTAGCTTCACCGACTGAGCTAATTTTTTGGGTTCATCTTCTATCGTTTGATTCAGCTCATAGAAAGTTACTTCGCAATTAGAACTAGAACTTACAATTTCACACACACACACACAAACACACTTTTGCAAATGATGAGTAGCCTAAGGTCAGTCTAGTTACTCTTTTTATCTGATTCAAATTTTCTAAACTTGATTGGCATTCATGTATAATTCTAATGGCTGCTCTGACAACACAACTCATCCAACAAAGGACCACATTTAGCCCCAACATGGTTCTCTGGTAGATTCCAGTCGGTTGAACTAGCATTGTTCCTCAGCATCCACGTCCGATTTGCCCTCTCTTCTGGTCAGGCAAACTTGTGTGGTTCCTTGGTTAAGTAAGTTTCAGGTCTCTAGTTTGGCCATCCACTCACTTTATCTTTTGGGTGTTTCATAGCTCCAAAAGGCCTCTCCTTCCCCCTGCTGCAGTATGGCTGGTAGCCCAGACTTGGCATGGACCTTCCCACCCAGACACAAGGCTATTCTTTTGCCTTTGGATTTCCATAAACACAGTCACCTTTTTCATATGGATGACAGGGTTCTTCTGGCACATCACCCCACACCTTTTTCACCTGAAGATTGGAACCAGACAGTTTTGATTAAGCCTTTTAAAAATGCATTGTTAAGCTCTCCCAATTGCTAGGTCCCCAGGCATTCTGCTGGAACAAACCTGTATTCATTTTCCTACCAGACATTAATTCAAAAAGGAGAAAAGCTATGCTTACCTGAGGATTGTGCTCGAATTTTCCTCAGAACCAAGAGCAATGCATCTGGCCTGTATCGTTTTGGCCAAACTATTTTTAATGGTACCTCTATGCCTTATACTTGACTAAATAACTAATGGTATGAGGTATGGATTGATAAGTACAATACAGACCAGCTTGTGTACATAAACAGTAAAATGGCTGCTACAGTCCAACTACAGATGCACTGATATCTCAAAAAGTGGAATAATATGATGTAACAGTGCCTTCAGAATTGAACTAGCATCTGCCTTTTCATGCAGAAATGCCTCATGCCATCCTGACAACATACACTCCATTACTAAATGGTATATCTTACCTTTTTGTGGGGGCAACTCTCAGAAATCCATTTGCCACCATGCCCCGGGATAGTTTGGGCACCCTGGAACCACAACTAAGTCTGGGCAAGTCGTAGAAGCAGTGCTGAAGCACACGCTGAATGACTGCAGATTTATCTGGACAAAAATAAGGTTCCATCGCTTCTCCTCCCAACTTTTTGCTCGTATGATCTTGTGAGCCATGTGAACGAAAGGCCTAAGACTGCAAGCAAACAATTTGATTAGTGGAAGTGTAATATAATCTAAAGACGCCAGGAGTAGGAGCATATTCCCACTGAGGAAGTTCAGAAGCAGCAGCATAAGACCGTGCTGCCTTCATGGACTCACGTGAAACAGAGGGGAAAAACAAGAAAGGCTCGCGTGTGGAGCAAGGCAAGTTTGCAGAGCGGTCAGCAAAAGCATGACCACGTGAAATAGGATCAGACCCTGCAGGGGGAGCTTTGCAATGAATGAAGGAAATAGCTAAAGGAAGCCGAACAGATTCAAGCAACGCAGAAGTCCAAAGTCTATGTCCAGAGGATGGAAGAAGACACGCTGCTTTCATAGTTGACATGGGGCGTGACAGGTCTTAAAAACATACCCACTGTCAGCGAATGTTCTGAGTAACTGCCATGATGCTGGGGTTGGACCTGAGTAGGAATAATGAGCTCAGCAGCAAGATTTAAGAGACTGGAATGGGAAATTACAACAGAGGGTAAATGAAGAGCACGCTCATAGGTAGTTTGGCTCCTGATCCAAAAATGCTGAACACAAGGAAGAGTGAGAATGGCTGAGAGAGAACGTGGGGCGTGCAAGAGCGTCACAGTCAGGACGTGAGCTTTTTTCAAGAACAACAACAACAGTATTTGAATTCTAACAACAACAACAACATTGCTCTAGAAGCTCTCTTAGCATTCTGTTCACTTACCTTTCCGGTACTAAGATTAACAGAGTAATCTTGCAAAAGTTTACTCAGATGTAGCCCATTGAGAGCAATGGAACTAATTCTGAGATAAGTGTGCATATGATTGTTACCTTAGATACTCTTTGCAATAGCGTATTCTTTGGTCCTTTGATTACGGAAAATTTGTTTTGCTAATTAACATGACTTCTGTTACATAATCATGATTATACCAGTTAATGGTGGGGGAAAATAAACTCTTGAAGCTATGATTGTGGGAGGCTGAGGTGAAATTCTGAAAGTATTCAAGTAAATGGCAGAACCCTTATAAACTTAATAGAGTTCAAAACTCATCCTTACATTTGAGATTTTAAATTAAAGTGATTCAGCAATAGGGCTGAGCTGAAACAAGAGGCAATTTTCAGAAAGAACAAGAACAACAAAAAGACAGCTGTTCAAATACAATTGGTTCCCAACACATTTTGAGCACACTTTTTATCAAGGGAAATTAAATGCTTCTTAATAAAACTGCTTGAGACAACTTTTTCGTCCGACTAGCCCAAGTAGCAAATGTTTTTGTGTGCCATGCAAAGCACCCCCACTCCCCAGCATTTGTTTAGCAGAAAGGCACAATACACTGTCTGTTTTGGACGCACTGTCCTCACTCAGAATGGACTCTGTTTCCTCTTAAGGAGATATCAATGTATAGCCAATCCTGTCTGGCTTTGTGGTACAGCGCTGCACCCTGTGGATCTCCGAGTACCTTTTTCAGGACCAGGACCTGGCTAGCCCTGCAAGTGCCTGCAGAACCAGGAACAGCTGAGGGGCAATCTAGAGGTGAGGTTGGGGCCCTGGAAACCAACACAAAAGGCCTCTCCGCACAGCTGCTCCCTGCCACAGCAATGCAAGCCATCCCTCCCTGCCACAGCAGCGCAAGCCATCCCTCAGACTCCTTGTGCTTCGGCTCCTGCATCACCGTGCCCTGCGCCAGTTAATCCTGCCTTGTTCCAGTTTGTCCCTTCCTCACTCCAGTAATGCTCCAGCCCACTCACGTCTACCCCTGTGGCCTCCCTCCTCAGCCTTGACCGCCTTTTTGTGACTGCTCCCCCGGCATTCGACCCCTGGACTGTGCTCTCTTTCCCCCTCGTATTATACCAGACTGCCTGCTGTCCTGTTTCTGGTCTTGGTCCACTGACCATGCTGTGGATCTATGGGGCCCTACCTCATGCTGGTGCCCTGGTCCTGCCATTCTTCCCACCCATTTGCCACCCACGACCTGGTCCTCCCAACCTTGGTCCATCCAGGGGAACCATCCGGGAATCATTGCCCTCACTCTGAATGGAAATACTGAGCCTTGAGTATCAGCTTTGCACTGCAGAGATCCTCACTAGACATTTGCCAGGGAGAATTTCCCACAACCATGGAGGGAGGGAGGAGGCCTCATGGTGAAAGCCCTCCTTGCAGATGTTGTGTAAACCTGATTATCCAAATGCCAGAATGAATTCCCACTGCTTCATGCAACCAGCAGCCCCGACTGATCAGAGTTCCCAGTTGTGCGGGGCTCTCTGACCACATTCAGTCAAGCACAGCAGCAGCACCCCATTAATGTGGGACACACATTCCCGGCTCCCTCCAGCAGATACAGTAAAGCCCCTTTCAGCAAATGCCTGAAAAGAGATTCTGCTTAAAGAACTACGTGTGAGACAAGAAGGAATATATGGGGAGATATGAAGAATCAAGCAGACGGCGCAGGATTCTGTGTATGAGAGAGAGTGGGGGGAAAGGCAAGGCCATAAAACAATTTTTTAAAATCTGGTGGCATATTAAAGACTGGCAGATTTATTAGAAATCAAGCTAATGTGGTCTAGATCCACTCCATCAGATGGGTCTAATAAGGTGGAGCTCTAGTCCCTGAAAGCTTAATTTACAAATAATGTGATAGCCTTCCTGGCGCCACAAGTCCTTTTTCCTTATTTGTGGGAAGAGACTAACATGGCTACCCTCTGGAACAAAATTGTTGTGAAATTTGCATGAAAGTCTCCCCCACCATCTAATTACAAAGGCATCAAGGGAACCTGTTGACAAAATGCTAATGCAACAAGGCCGCTTATCACAACCCCCAGGAAAGCCGACACAGTGATCAGTAATACAGTAAGGTTGTTGTGACAGTTTATATAAAACACCAAGCTATGCTCAAGACATTACAAAGCAATTGCTCAAAATGGCATTGCAGAAGAGCCTCCATTGCTTTGCAAATCTCTTTTAGGAGCACTCACACATGCAAAGTCACATTGAAAAAGACATCCATCTCAGTAATAAAGCCAGACTATTTGCTAAAGTCGCTTGAGGTCCTGGGAAAAGTACAGTACAGTTTATTAAATGCTATTCAGATTTGTCAACAAGCAAAAGACAGGAGCTAACTAAAACTAGGAAAGTGACACATATGGACAGAAAATACGCAGTGCCTCATTTTAGGAAGCAAAGTTTCCCAACCATTCATATGTATGATATGTCATTACAGGTTTTACAGTATTGCATCATTCTTAACTATATGATGGCTGTAGCTCTAGGAAAGTGTATTTTGGCGTAAGCCCCATTGAATGCTGAGCAGATACTTGTACGAGATGCCAAACTCACCAATAAATATGGCTTGGGTTCAATGAAAAGGTGGTACAAAACATTGAGCATATCCTCTCTCTTATAACGTGAGCATCATGAAAAAGGCAGCATCTGGGACCAGCAATGAAATGCAGCAGTAGATCGTCGTGCCCTAATATTTCTTTAGCTTGGAAGCTGTCTATACCACTTTTCATCTTGAATAGAAATATCAAAGTACCTCACAAGAGGCAGTGGGTGAAATAAACACACAGGGACTTTCCATGTTCCAGACTTAGCCTCTGCTTCATCAGTCCTAGGCACACATTATGGAGCCTGTGTAGATATGAGAAAGCACTGGGGAAGCCCAGCCGGGTGGGGGGGTGTAGGAAAAAGCCTGTGGAAAAACTCACCAAATGTTCCAAAAATCCTTGGGGAAAACCAAAGGGGATTGGTCTGGGGGGAATCTACCCCACCACCGTCCTGTTCCTTTAGTAGGCATGTGCCAGTGTTCTTGCCAGCCAGCCAAGTGGGCCAACACGCTTTCCTCTGGGATATTATACTGTGCTAAAGGGGCCCAAGCCAGCCAGTTCATTACCTTCTCCCACCCACTATGAGCATGCCGCTGCAGCTGACCACTGAGCATGCTCAGCCTCTCACTGTGCTGTCCCTGGGGAAAGGGGAGCTGTCCTGTTAGGGAATTTTACAAATGTGTTGCACTTTGCCTGAACCACGGAGCACCAGCAGGCTGGCAGGAAGAGGCCCTGGGCTCAGCGCTCCTTCCAGTTCCAGAAGCACCACTGGGTTGCACAGGACAGCCATGTCCAGCTCTGGATGACTTTGGGGCACCGAGGCAAGAAAGCATCTGTGACTCCAGTAATCTCATGTTGGGTTCTGTGCATGTTCATTCAGCCTCAGTGTCACTGTCCTTAAAGACCAAGTCTTCAAATTAGCTTAGTTCCTGCAATGTAAGCACACGTGGCCCTGTTTCAAATTAGAACCCAGGGACTGTAAGAGAGAAGGGCTGAAGCTCCACCCACCCACCCATTTCCATCCCCAAATTACGCTTACATCCCCCAAATTTCACTTACATCCCCAGATTACATCTCCATTGGAATCAGTGCAAGATGCAATGGTTCCACTGCACTTTTAATATGAAACACTGCTGTTTCTATTACTAATACCCTGTTTTTAAAATTGTATGTCCTCATTTATTCATATTATTTTAATTGTACATAATTATGCGTGAGCATCAAGTAGCAAGGTCATTCAAAATCTTTCTGCATAAATGAAATGAAATACTCCTTCCCCCTGAATGTGCCCTGGGGATTATCTCTTTTAATGGCGGGTGTGTGTGTATATGAGAGAGAGAGAGAGAGAGAGAGAGAGAGAGAGAGAGAGAGAGAGCGCAGCACCCACACACCTAAGTATGCAGATACTTTAACCCCTTGTTTGTGGGTAGGACCCTTTTGGCTGCAAAACTGTCAACTCTAATTTACTAAGCTCAGTTTTAGGAAGATTAATTGTTGCCATATGGTAGGCGTGTCATGAGTGGAGCCGACTGGAGCCGGGGGTCAAACTTGATGGCCCAGAAGGCCCCTTCTGACTCGCTCTGTTTCCATGTTTCTCTGTTTCTCTTCTTTGTGTCCTCCAGAAAGTAATTCCCTATGTGCACATCCAAGAAATTGCAGGAGCAAGAGCGTCTATTGACCTGCTGTGGGCACATATGGAGTGATATTGCCTGGCAGGAGAAGACTTCAGGACTGTGGTTGCATATGGGACTAAATTCAGTATTAGACAAGCAGTTTTCCACACTGGCAATTAAAGCTTCCTATTCTGTCTTCCTTCTTGTAGCCTTCCTCCCTCTCCCAGACTTGCAGGAGCAGATTTGGGTGGCATACAGAGAGTCACAACATGAAATCGCTGCCCCTTTTGTCTGAATGGCTTGTGCTTCCTGGGAAGAACCAAGAAGCGGTAGAGGACAACGCCCACAACTTCTGGCCTGAGGAGAGCTTGGCCACAGCCCGAGAGGGCTGGAGAGAGAGTCCATTTGTTCTGTGACTGTGCTACAATTAGGATGCTGAATTCCTTGCCAATTTATTACACAGAGATCTAATAGCAGATGCAGATTTACCTTCAGCTTATCCCTGATATAGAGCTTCTCTTTACATGAGGCATTAATCGTGCATTGATGATTCCTCACTCACAGCACTTTGCAGCTGCTTTGAATGATTTTGTCTTCTGCCAGAGTCTCTTCAGAGCTTTGCAGCCATTTCCACAGCTTTTTGTTACAGCAAGTAAAGTGTGGTATTATTTCAAAATGGTGCTATGAAAAACTGGTGGCAATTCTGCTATACTGTAGCTTGTGGTTGTTTAATGGGACATATTAAAAAATACCCAGAAGTAAAAATATGTAAATGAATCCATCTTAATCCTGCAAAGAACAAAGGTCTTGGTAAAGTGGCATAGAAGTCCATAGCCAGTGTGATTATCTATAAAAGGATAACAGCAGATAAGTCTAGCATGGTTCCGAAATGTTTGAGAAGATGTAATTGAGATTTTTTAAAGGGAAGGAGCTTGATGGATCTGGGGAAGAAAGGTATAAAGAGAGGCAATGGAGCAACCACAGATGAAAGGTCAACCTTCAGGCACGGAGAGCAAGAATTCACCCAGCTATTCCACATCTGGAACGGCCCAAATGGGCATTCCTTTACAGAGAGGGTGGAATGATAGAAAGGGATTCCCTTGCTGCTGGTATAACCCAGATGTTGCTGATAAGACACAGCAAAGTGGGAGATGCTCAGAGGGGAGATTAATATGCATTGATTGCCCCATCCCAAAGGGTTTGTTTTAGTCATATACTTTGAACAGGCAAAAATACCTCAGATGCACCGGTGCAGGAACAATCTTAGCCAATTTATTAAATCAAGGCTAGTTAACTATAAAGCAAATTAAAGAAATTACTTGAATTAATTGGAATAAAACTACAACATAATGAATATTCCATGGCACAGATATACACCCACCATTGTCAGGATCAGCAGTTTCCTAAGTCAGCAAGAAAAAATATTTTGAATTAAATACAAGGACGGCATGAATAAGGAAATCCAAACAGATGGCAAAAATAAGTTTTCACCGGTACCACCAATGACATTTTATCATCCACACACAATGCAGGACTGTGGCTGCAATGCTGTGAACATTTACCTGAGAATAATCCCACTGACTGAGGGGGGCATACTTAAGATTGTGCTGACAGACACCCTCCCTCTCCCTCTGAACAAATCCAATTAATGCCTCAAGAGGGAAGTATCAGCAGACCTGTGGAACCTCCAAAGTTGGCAGAAGTGCAAATTACTTTCTTTGGCAGGTAGGGGGAAGAAACCTAAGGTGGGAAGAACTCCATAAACAACCCAGTATGGGGTGAACAAACTCAGCTGCTGCAGAATATGGAATGATTTGGGGAAAAGTGAATGGGATCTCCTAAAAGGAGACACAGCCATCTGGCTGGACCCCTGAGCTGCATGCCACACCACAGCTACAATGCCAGCATTGCCGATCTCACTTTTTTTTTGGTACCCCAAGGGGCCCTCATTTTCCAAGCATGGATCCTTCTAGAGCCAAATGGCACCATCTGCACGCTAGTGGAAGGTATCGGCAGGCTCAAGGGAACATAAAACTTTACAAGGGAAAAAATTGTTCTGCCAGCTCCATCTGTCACGTCAATCTGAAAATTCAACCCCTATCCTCAGACATAACTTTATGTAAACCGGTAAACTGGATGCTCAGGTTACCCATAACAGAGTAAAGTATACCATCTAATTTGATCCAACAAGTGAATCAAGTAGCATCACATGGTTCCTAGATACTGACCCAATTCCTCAGTGATCAATTTTTCATTTGGAAAAGTAAAAATAGAAATTTTGGAATGATGGCATTTGACTGTGAGCATGTGTCTTTCTTTTAAAAATCCGTGAACTGTTTTATTTATAAATTAAATAGTTGAGGGGTTTTTTTTTTTAGAACTAGAATTAGTAATGAGAATTTGTTGCCTTTTGGAAATCATAGTATGCAATTGGTAGCTCAGGTTCATAAAAACTGAACAGCATTTTCTCATAGCTTCAAAAGCTTGTGAAGCCATTGGGACTTGTGCTTATGTATAAAAAAGAGAGAGAGAGAAGAAATGAGATAGGGTTGGATTTAGGTTGAGCCACACTAATAATGCTGTTTGTTAAGCCAATCAGGCATACAAATCAGGTCTTTCCACCCCAAAATATGTATTCTTAGAAAAGTTCCACCATTTTGAACGATAACAAAAGTCCCAGAAGGCATCATTTAAATTCTAGCCCAGGCATGAGAGAACTGTAAGAGACAGGGCCTGCCTGCTTACTCACATGGCTGACTTCTGTCCTACTCATTTCCAGTGCATTCCAAGAAGAGACAAGAACGGTGGTGCTTGGGGCGTAACATTCAAAAAGCGGTTGTTAGTATTATTTAGCAAGGCATATAAATCTGTAAACTGTTCACATACAAAAGCAATTTGCATACAGAAATACCAAAATTCACAGTTAAAACACATGCATAAGTCCCTCTTTCCTTCACTCAGTGGGAAAAACCACAAGACTCAACTGACCCCAAAAGCTGCTGACTAGTGCAGATACTTCACCCTGCCAGCTGCTGACCAGGACTAGCTGCTGGACGTGGATCACGCCCCCATTAAAAGAGCATTTAAAAGCGCAAATCAAAGGGCTTGTAGAGTGGCTACTTCTGAATTGCCAGACAAGACACCAACTCATGTAATATTTCCAATTGCTAGTTTGTATGCACAGATGCCAAATTGAAAACACGGAGTATAATTCCAATAGAAATACAGTGTATCTTATCATTGTGTGGTAGACAACGACCGGGTGATGTATGTGCCTTGTGCAGTCTCCCGGCCCCATGCTGTTGACGGGCAACTTCAAGGCCCAGCTCTTTTTTCTTCTAAGATTCCTTCAATCCAGACTTGGACTGGACAGCCCTCAAATAGAGGATGCCTTTGGAATAGAGGACTGACCTCTGTAAAGAAGGGCACACAACCACCCCAGGCACTATGCTGGGGTATGCTGGGAGTTGTGGGCCCATGTTTTTGTGTAAACATGCATGAGATTGTGCCCTTAGCCACTAATACTTAGATGGATTACTGTGTCCATTCTTTAGATGTCACACCTATTGCAGCCACACTGGGGCCATGTCATGCAAAAGAGAGTGGTGAAATCTGTCTTTTGGACTTTCCTCTTGAAGAATATATTCTTCTCGTTTCCTGATTATAACAACATAGGCCAGGCAAGGTTAAGAAAAATACAAAATAAATCTTTATAAATAGGTTAGAATTTATCCTCAAAGATAAGCTGATGTTTTGGCACCAGGGAAAGAAGAGTAAGGCAAGATAACCCTGTACAAAATTAACTAGATATGTTCTTATTACGATGTTTTCTTTACTGCTAATGTATGCATCCTGCCATTAATAGGAAATGTGCCTTGTTATGACATTTCCTGTCACTGCCAAATAAATGTGTAGACGAATGTGAGATGAATGAAGGGAGTGATTCCCACTGGATGGGCTCACTCTGTATTGCTGGTGCACACCTATAATAAAGAGTTTGGTGGTGCGGGGGGGGGGGTGAGACTTTTACTGGTGTCTCCTGTCCCTTGGACTGAGGCCAGAAAATAAACAAAGAGGGACTTTTGTTGCCCTTGCTGAACACTCTTGAGCAAGGCCAACCAGGCTTCTTCATGGCACCCTTTTAGGCCATGCCCAAAATGTTTCTGCTTATCAAAGTGAAGGCCCCAGTCTGTTGTGAGGCTCTGGCAACGAATTTCTAAAGCTGTGAGTGTTTCAACAGTTATTCTGATCCATTAAAATTTTGTTCCATTGCATCCTTTATGTCAGCCCCTAAAACTAAAATAAAAGAAATAAAATAAAATCATTAACTTCAGCAAGTGTGTTCTAAAATCAGGGAATAAAGATGATAGATGCAAAACACACCTTTAAAGTGCTGACAGTTGACCCTCCACCACCATAGAAACAAGAGGATGCAATCTGATAATCCAATTATGTAAATCATTGGGGAAAACAATGCAGATTCCTTGTGGCTAATGGAATTCTAAGTTTTATTGATGATGAAAACCAATTGTATATTCGAAATGCTTTTTTCATTTTGTCTTTTGTATCCATCTTGCAGTATTACTTTAACAGAACGAGTGTCAGCCCTCAAGCAGACAAAGGAGTGATAACGATGGTGATAATTTGCGCGGGGAATGTGTGCTCTTTCTCTGAGCTACAATAATTTCAGGAGTTTAAACAGCAAGACTGATTTGTCTGATACCTTGACAGCCCAATCCAAGCATACTACGCAGACATAAGTTCCACCGAGTCCAGTGGTGCTTACTTCCAGCGGCATGGGTCTAGAATTGTGCTCTTAATGCTAACAACAGCTGAAATTCTGTAGAAGTGATGCTAGTTTAATACCATGTCAAAATTTGAAGGTCCAACCTAAACTACAGATTGCTATCATTTTATATGACTTTAATAGGCATTGCTTCATCCAAAGAACCCACAGGACTGTACTGCTATGGTAGTGCGTTCTGTCTTACAGAACTGCAATTCTTTCTTTCTTGGAACCCACCGAACTGATAAACCAGGGTGATTGCACTTAAACTGGTACATGAATGGTTGTGCCACATATTTTGATAAAAGTTTCCACTGAGGAACCTTGTGGTATGTATTACAAGGGCTCCTCCATGCCAAGGTATTATACACCTGTGAGAATAGGGACTTGAGCTGACTTTAATTAACAAAGCATTTTTCACTCTAGTGGCAGCAGAAATAATTTTATGTATTAGTAGAGGAGCTAAAGAGCTTCATTACTTTTATCTACTTTGTGTTGTCAGATACATATTGTGTCTGAGAACTACAGAACACAAAGATGAAATAATAATATTGGATCATCCAAGTCATTCCTTCATCTCCATTTTATATTCCCACAGGCTGGGACAATTGCCAGAAAACCACCCATCTCCAAAAGTGGCAGTATAATCCAACACTTTCTATTAGCAGTGGAGCTACTTTTGAAAGCATAGCTTGGAAGCAGGCTATTAAAAATCCCCAATATTAAGAAATGAGACCAAAATAGCAGTAAGATGCATATGATTTGTGAAACCAAACATACATAAATGCATACAACAGTATCATTCAACATAATCCTGACATTGTCGTTTAATCACCTTGCCTTATATTCCTGGGCAAATATTACACGATCTCGTGCCATTTTCTTGGAGGTGAGAGAGAAGGCAGAAGCAGCACAGGGAGGTGCAGTGGGAAAGAACTGCTGTGTTCAGCAGTCAGAGACAAAATGTCCTCAAAGCTGTCCAAATCATTACACACATGATCATTTTCTGTATAGAAGACAGTGACTAACAACTCTTGGGCCATGATACTGATGATCATCAAGAATGAAAATCTGACAAAAGATGGATAACACCAAAGGTTTCAGTGACAGCAAGGTCAAATGACAACAAGCATTGAAAATGGCAGTCCTACCTCCCTGGGGGTAGAAGACCAATTTCCAGCGCATCCCTTGGCTGGACAGAAAACTCCCACTCGTAGTAGTAGTAGCAGTAGGAACCCTCCGCGCACACCCCAAAATACAGTACTTCATGGGGAGAGTGGAAAGGATCCACTGGGTCCAAAGCTGCTCCATTCCCTCAGACTGGTGCGATGTGGATCCATTAACTACACAGGCCCCACAGCTGTCAATGGTAGATGCAGAATCTCAGCAGAAAAGGCTGGAGAAACCACCACCACTTCTGCTCTAGTTGTGCCTTGCCAGCAGGAGACTTGGCAAGAGACCTCCCTTGTCACTCCCTGCTGGCTTCACACAGGATTGCTCTGTCAATTGCTTTCCACCTGTGAATGCCCTTTAGCTGCCTTAGGAGTCAAGCCATTTCTCTAATAACTCCTGCCTCTGAGTGAGCTCGTCTCTCTCCTGCCACTAGGAACTAATAAGAGGTTTGGAAACCACACAATGGGCATGACATGACATGGTGAAGCTGGTGGGGGGATCATTTTGAACATGCAGTCCCCCACGTGGCCGTCCCTGTGTCATGTGAACCTCGCAAGCCTGAGTTGGATAACCCTTGCAGACCCAAAGACTTATTTAATCCCCTTTAAGCTTTGTTCGTTGCATCTGAATGACACAAACCCAAGTAGGGTTGCATACACAACCTGGCACTCACAGGTGTTGCCATCTGTTGTTGGGTGAATAGCCCACAACAAGCAGCATTATGTTATCCAAACACAGTCATCGCTTATGATTCGGCAGAGTTAAGCACTGTTCAACCCGATCAATTTCAGGGAGAGAGTTAATCCTATTATAAAGCCCCCTTCCTTTGAATCCAGTGAGATTTCAAAATGCTTATCTCAGGCTGAAGAAACATGCTTCTTTACCTTGGGGGTCATTTTTCAATACATAAGCGTTTTGTACCTATGCACCTATCAATTAAAGCATGCTCCTGCATATTTTTCAATGTATTAGCTTTCTATGCATATTTTTCGAATGTGCCCATGTGATCAAATGAATTTGTTGTTTTGCAAAGCTCATTGCAAAGTTGGAAGTGTATGACTGCCAACCACAAATCGTGTCTAGTCTGTGTTTGGTTCTGAAAGGGTAAATGGCTACTCATGCATTAAAAAACCCCCTCTTTTTTACCCATCTCTAATCTGGATGCATGGAAAAATTCCACCGTGCTGGGGAGGATATCAAAGATAAAGGCTGTGGTGGTGGACATTATATATGTTCACTTGAGCTGCTTAAAGAAAAAGCACAGTATAAATGAAGTGAATAAATGAATTGTATTACTGGCTATCGCAAGTTTTCCATGCCAATTTTGTCACCTTGCCCAAATGATAGATCACACACACACTTAACAAAGTGTAGAAGAGCAAAGTTGCATATGCGCAAATCATTCTGGAATGTGTTGACCACCAAGTTCAAGGAATAGTTTTGCTTTTGTTTTGTTTTACAATATACATCCTGATGGAGGTCTCGGACACAATAGTTCCTCAGGCTCCACTGGCAAAATTGTAGATTCCATTATAGGAAATGCATTCCTGGTGTTACTTTTCTATGTTGACCTGGTTTGCACGATCACCAGTCCACCATGGCTTATTTAAGCCACAGTGAACTGTGGTTTCCACAGGTGTTACTCAAACTGTGAATGTGAGGGTGCCATGACATCAGAATATGGATAGCATGGCTTGTGGGAGGGGAACAAAACCCTCCAATAATCCTTGGACTGTTGTAGGGTTAGATGGTTGCTTCCCCCTCTTACAAGCCACGCTGCTCAGATTCAGAAGACACAGCAAACCATGGCAAACCCCACCAGGGGTTATATATTCAAAAGGGCCACTGGCACATACTACAGCCTGTTGCAGGTTACAGGCATCATGTGAACCAGCCCACTCTCTTTCTTCCTAGAATCCTCTTTTGAAGGATTGATCTATTTTGACTGTTATCTAATTTGTTGCTGGCTGCCATGACTACTACTGAGGGCAGAAGAGATATGAACACAAAATTAATATTTGGAATACCCTCCTGAGAGAGATACAGCAGCCACTGACTCTGTATTCTTTGGGGCATCAAGTCAAACTATCCCTGCTTGTCCTGGTAATTTGATGATATTAGATGTTTTAAAATGGAATTAAATTTGCTATCTAAATTGATTTAAGATGGATTTTTGTTGTTGCTTGTTCTTTGATTGTAAGGTTTTTATGTTTCTAATTTTTAGATGCACTGCCCTGCGGGCACCTTTTTTTTTTTTTTTTTTAAGCAGTAGCATAGTATGTCAGGATGAAGTCTATGACTTCCCAATATTGATGCAAAGGTGGGTGGAGTGAATAAGATAGATCCAGCATCAACTTCAGAAAATCCCTTTGAGGTCAGAGCTGGGATTCTGACCTCAGAGCCCAATCCTAACGGTGCCTTCCGTGCTGGCTGTGTTTTGTAGATGGTCTTTGCACTTGAAGTATGCGTGTGTGTGCATGGGGTGCATTCTGGGCAGCGGGAAGGGGAGGAATGAGGCCCACTGTCCTTCAAGGTGGGCACTCAGCCTCTCCTCTGCATGACCAGGGGAAAATAACTTGGATGCCTGGATAGGCTGCTGGAATCTTTTGACAGGCAAGGAGAGCCCGGGGGCAATTCCAGCCTCCATGCTGTCCTGCCTTCCTTTGCTGTCCTCTGTAATTCAGAAGGTTACAAGCAGCTGGGTTGGATGGTACCCTTCATTTTTTTCCATAATAAGTGAATAACAAGCTTACATTCATCCTGCTTCCTCTGCTCCACCTAACTAAGAGTGTAACATTCTTGTATGTAACATTATTGTACATACCCAGCTGCCTTTTATTCTTCAACAGAAATTAAACCAGATTAAATCTGGCACAAGGAAAAGTCAAGATAATTGTCTTCACCAGTGGAATGACCATGTCCCATTGGAATCGCACCTGGTGGATTTCCACAGCACCCAACCAGTTAGTTTTGTCTTTCCATGATGCATGCATGGAAAACACTGCTTCTGCTCCCCTCCGCACATGCACACACATACAGAGGAGTTTATATCATGAGCAGCTCTCTGCTATGTTCACCATTGACCGTCACGTGTCCCTTCCCCTCTGGGCTTCTGCACAGAGGAAGACTCTGGCTGAGATCTGGGGCATTTAGAGATGTGCAACCAGTGTCTGGTGTGAAGCAAGAAAGACCTAAGGCTTCAGCGACAAAAACATGGGCATCAACATCTTTATCTAGGTCTAAAGGTTTCTTTCCAAACAGGAAATGAGCACACCGCGTCTGGAACGGTAGCAAAGCGGGTTGCTTTTGGAGAGCGTTTTGGAGAATTTCATATACCACAGCGCCATCTAGCCAGAAGAGGCAGCGTAGTCCCGTGCATACCCACGGACGGGAAAACAACTTCTCTGTTCTAATATGAAATGTTAAGTTCATAAATAATTTGTGACCTTGGACAAAGCTCAGCTCCTAGCTTTATTGTCTGAGCTTTTATTCACATTTGTTTTCCTCAGCATAATGTAGCTCAAGATCCCATGGGCTGTGCTGTAGCTGCAGGAAACAAACCAACATATGCTATTTTCATTATTTCTAGAATTGGAAGGCACATGAATTAATGCATTAAATAAAAGCTATGCTCATTTCAGGAGGGAACTTTTATAAGGGGAGGGGAGACTTCAAATGGCATAAAAAACAAAATTAAAGACCGCATTATTAGAAAGGTTGTACAAAATGAAGTACAGAGATCAATTTCATAAAAGAGAAAGGTAAGATTTTGTATTCTGTTAGCATCCTCATCCATCTCTTTAAAAACAGACACATACACCCCAACCTAAGAAGATGCTCCACCTTTAAGTGCACAAGCCTATGCATATTTAAACAAAAAATAGCCCTACAACCTCCAGCATTCCCCAGCCAGGAATGCAGACATTTTTCTGTCCGCATATGCATCTCCAAGTCATCTTGCCTTCAGTGGGGAGGATTTAAGTCTATCTAGCTTAGAAGATGTCGATGTTGGTTGGCTGGATCTTCCCAAATGGAATATCAGCTGCACTCTCCACTCGAGCAAAAGTCAAATATCATAACTTGGCCTAGGGAGGGGAGAAATGAAAAGGGCTTTGTATTTTTGGTAGCAGCAGAGGGCGCAGATGCCTGACACCTGCATTCTATGGGATTTCTAGTCTCTGTTCAGCACAGCCCAGGGAACAGAGGCGTTGTTTACCTTAGAAGCTGGTCTGGTGGCATCAGGTGCATAACAACATTAGGAAAGAAAGGAGGAAATCCACGCTGGCTGGAGGTTTTGGAGGGCCCTTGAGCAAGACCCTGTCAGTGCTTCCTCCCTCAGTGGGACTACCTTTTCCACACCACCGCCACCAAAAGCTTTTTCCCCTCATCATCCTTCACATCGCTGCTACAACAAACAGAGAGCCAAGGAACAAGCAGGCCTGGCATCTGGAGATCCCCCTTGGTATCACCACCGGCACCATCACTGACCAAATGAGAGGCAAATGAATGAGCAAACTGCTGTGGTGAAGAGAAGGAGCAACTCCAGGACACTCTTGTCAGGGGCCCCCTGCTGATGTATGGGCCCTGTCAGGTGCCTAATCATGCCTGCCCTTGCCACCAGCTCTGGAGGAAGCCCCGCATGTAAAGAAATAAATCTACACATTTGGTCTAAGGCAGTGATGGCGAACCTATGGCACACATGCCACAGCAGTCACGCAGAGTCCTCTCTGTTGGCACGCAAGCCAAGTCTCCCCAGCAGCCAAGCAGAGAGAGAGAGAGAGGGGGGGCGGGGGGGGGGGGAGGGAGGGAGGGAGAGAGAGAGAGAGAGAGAGAGAGAGAGAGAGATTTGCTTGGACTGGCTGTGAGGTGTTTTTTCTAAACTAAAACCTCAGTTTTCAGGTTTTATTGTAGTGTTGGCACTTTGTGATAAATAGGTGGGTTTTGGGTTGCAGTTTAGGCACTTGGTCTCTAAAAGGTTCACCATCACTGGTCTAAGGTATCAAAGCTGGGCAGTGGAAAAGGCTGATTCAAAGAAAACATGGTCCTGGAGGATAGCCTTGTTAAATCCCTGGACTGATGGAAAGATGAACAAGGGTGCCCTAGAGCAAACTGAACCCTTTTCCCCCGGAAGCAAAATGGATGATACTGAAGCTGCCACGCTTTAGGCACATCATAAGAAGGCAAGACTGGAGAGGGCAACCTTGCCAGGGAACACTGAAGCGGAAGACCAACTATGAGATGGGTTGACTCCATGGACGAAGACACAGTCTTGAGCTTATAGGACCTGAGCAGGACATGCTGAGGGCATTCATAGGATCATCATAAGCTAGAGATGACAAGGATGACAATTTTACAACTATGGCCCTACAATAAAATGTCGCAGTATGAATCCATTCAGAATTCCTGCCGTTCCATTCCACCCGGCTCTCTCTTATTTCCATTCCACCCCACTCTCTCAGTCAAAAATCCATTGCCACTAAGAATGCTTAAATTCCTTGGGTTGTTTTTGAGTGCCTCCCACCCTGCATGCACACACATGCGCGATGGATAGGTTTTGTCCCTAATGATTATTTCTTAATTAATGAAGCATTTCAATCTCACTCTTCAGCCAAAACTGAGCGACTTATAAACATTATAAATCAACAGAAGAGCTAGACCTTTCCTGTCTTTCAGCATACAGATTAAAGCACATGACAACTAAAGGAAAGGGCATGAAGAAGGAAAATGGCGAGGAAGGGAGAAAACAAACTGACAAACCTATTCCTGAAATCTGTATGCAAAGACCGTTTTTTGGCAGTGGTGGGGCAGGGGGAGGAGATGGCCAGTGCTCAGCGTGCCGTAACAGGAAGGCTTTTGCACCTTGATGTAACCAAACTGGCACCACCCACATTCTGAAGGGTCGCTGGGGCTTTCCACCTCTTACCAGGCACCCAACGAGTGGCACCTCGCCTCACCGCCAGTGCCTGCAGCCAAACGGGCTCTCAGGTTGGCATAATGGGCAAGGAAAGGGCAGCTGTGGGGAGAGATGCCTTGCATTTGCAATTGCCACAATCTGAACCCATGTTATTCCTTGCATAAACATTTTATTATACCTTGATTAGAAGTCAGTGGAGCTTCCAAGTAGCCGTATTGATCTGGTCAGTTATTCGCGGTATTCATGTACCACTCCATCACCACTCTAAAAAAAATAATGGCCAGATCCAGCCCAAAGCTCATCCTCTCTAGCACAGGAGATGCAACTGGGTCATCTATCCATTCAAGAGAGGAGAGGGGCAGCTGCAGACAGTCCGAATGAGAGTGCTGTTCTTAAGAGGACAGTACAAACCTGAGGGTCAGAAGGTCCCTTAGAGGCCAGCTAGCCTCTGAAGCCCCTCCAGTGAAGGATAACTCGCCACTTTCCGTGGGAATCTGTTCCACTGGCAGACAGCTCAGTCAGTCACTTATTGACGCATCAACTCGCGTTGCTGTAGTGGCGATTTCATATTTCTACGCAAACCAAAACCATAATCTTCTGTACTTTGTGCTCTTTTCCCTGCTGGAAGGAATGGATTCTGTTATAAATCATTGAATAAACCAGTCAGCCACTAATTTATCATGCTAGCCTTAGTACTCCTTTAGAGAAAAAAAATCAAATCAAATATTAAGAATACAAGGCATCTAATGCTTTCCCACTTTTTCCAACTCTCTACCTCCCACAATAAATATTATGAACTACAGGCAGGCTTATGTGCAGCCAAAAGCCTGTGGTTTCGTCATGGCACATAGTAACCATATCAAATTTTAGAATGCCAGCCTTAGTGCATAGATTCAGGATGCTCACACAGTGCAGAAAAGACCAAGAGGACCAAGAGCTGCTTAAGGGCTCCACATAAGATGCAGCCACTGTTTCCTTGCCTAGTGAAGGCTCTGAAGTGCTCGCTCTGATCCTTTTCTGTGTGGATCCAAACTTTCAGGTAATGCTTCGGTAGCTGAGTGAAAGAGGCATCCATCCCTTCAATGCACTAATACTTCTGCCCTGCCAGTAATGCGTGAAATCTGATCTCTGGGAGGATGGGAAGCCATAAAAGGCATGCTAGGTTAAGTCCAGTGCTGAGTGGGCAGGCGTCCCCTCCCGCAACGGGAGCTCCTTTTGCTCTCCTCTCCACTGCAGCCCACATGTGTCCCCAGATCTGCTTCCCTTTCTGCTGGTGTACAGCCGGTATTAGATACCTTGATTTCATTTCTTTTCTTTCCATTTCAGTAATGCCCAATAGCCAATACTCTCTGGGCAGTTCATAAAAATGCCTTTCTATTAACAACAGAGAGAGAGGCAGTGGGGGAGAGGGAGAGAAGGGCAGTTTTTATTCAGGTGTTTAAATAGCTTGTTTAAGATAATGTGACATTTGACCTTGACTGGAGAAACGGAAACACAAATAAATTCTCTAAATGCACATGCAGAGACACTAGAGGGAAATATAATCCACTGCTTGTAAGGGATGGCTCTCCAAGGAAGTTCCAGGAGGCAGTCAGAACTTACCCTGGCCTTTGTTCTTTCTGTGCATCCCAGAATAACTAGGCTCTTTTTCCTGCTTAAAGGTGAAAGAGCCACTTGCTCAGGTACGCATGGACTGCTGTGCCCTAAGAATGCTGGGGCAGGGCAGACGCCCTAAGAACCCCCTTTTGCACCACACACACACACACACACACACACACACACACACACACACAGAGGGAGGGAGAGACAACAAAAATGGTGCCATCTTTTTACACAGTGCGAAGATTTATAGTTACTCTCAGAAGTGATGGGGAGAGAATTCTGGCCTCTGCCATCAGCCTGGGGATTTGAGCCACGGGGTCACTGCATGCCCTTCCTCCCAGGAAGAACAGCAAGATGGTGATCAGCCTGGTCCCATCCACTGGACAGAAAAGGAAAAGCCGCTTCTCCCATGCCAACCAGAAAACACTAAACCAAACGCCCATTCAGCTCCAATTGTCAATTGCTCCGGAATGCAAAACTCAGACAAAACACATTTTGGTTTCCTCCATTAGCCAAAGGATTGCAGGCTGCTGGGTTGTGTGTCTCTGTGTGAGTTTTCATAGAACCACAGTTGAAAGCGGCTATTTAGGCCATCAGCTCCAACCCCCCTGCTCAGTGCAGAAATTCAAGCATTTGGCCTTTGTTTTAATTGACGCAGCCAGTTGTAATCTGCCCTGAGAACAAATTGGTTTTAACAAAAAGCAGGTAAAAGTCAACCATGTAAATTAGATGCCTGAGAGCTCAGCCCTGCAAGGGGCCTTTTATCTTGCAGAGCAAAAGTTTCTAATAGTGGCCATCAACTGGGTTTGTGGTAGACCCCAATGGGTTGCTGGCTGAAAAATGGTCATCATGAGCAGGTTTTCTGCCCTGTGCTCTTTGACTAGGCAAAGAATACTGTCCTTCCACTGGCTGGATTGCTTGACTTTTTAATTCATAATGAGCCATTAAGGCAACTCTTCAGTCTTAACCCCCTTGGCCCACTGAAGCACGTACACAGGTTTGAGCCTATCTAGTGTGAGGATTCTTTCCCCAGAGAGAACCAAGATGAGTGCCTCTCTCGCAACGAGGTGGCTTTTGTACTAGCCATTGACAGGATGACATTACTTTGGTCAGAAACCCAGGGACCTATTCACCAGAATGAGCAGGAGGTTCCCCAGATGCTGGCGCACTGCGTGTCCAAATAAATCAAGCCACACACATCTATGGAGAAGTGGAGGGGGTTGTTGTTGTTGTTAGTTGCGACGTTGTGTCTGACCCTCCGTGACCCCATGGACAACATTCCTCCAGGCCTTCCTGTCCTCCACCATCCCCCGGAGTCCACCTAAGCTCACGCCGACTGCTTCAGTGACTCCATCTAGCCACCCCATCCTCTGCCGTCCCCTCCTTCTTTTGCCATCTATTGTTCCCAGCATTAGGCTCTTCTCCAGGGAGTCCTTCCTTCTCATTAGGTGGCCAACGTATTTGAGTTTCATCTCCAGTATCTGGCCTGGTAGATATGGCTATTACATCCAGAGTCTAAGCTTAGTCAGCTGTGCCACCAGCCATTGGTCACTTTTATTTTTACAAGTTCAAAGCAGAACTATCAAAAACGAACAAGTCAGAACAGAACATCAATTGGTCAGCACGACCCAGATCTACCGAAAGGTCCCCCAGTGACAATTACTTTCCCTGCCTATAAAATCAGAACTCTCAAAATCCTTTTATGCTTTTTATGGTCATCAGCTCCTTTTCTGCTTGAAGGAATGTTTGAAACCACTCTGGAATGATACCCCATTCCACAAAGTGATATTCTCGAAGTAAATTCAGATGAAAGTCAGCGAGACACAGTTTGGTGTGGCAAACAAGCCCACAGAGAAGTGCCATTTTCTTATAAAATGATGCAGTCCTGCTTGGTTTCACTTGCAGTTTAAAGTAAAATAAAGCCATTTCCTGGTTGATTTCAGTTACAATTGGAGATGGTTTTTCAATCTGACCAACAGCAATGCTTTTTCGTCCTTTTTTTTTTTTAAAGTGAGAGATAAGGTATTGAATGGAAATTGCAATCCAGCACTGAGGGATAAAACTGCGATGCCTAACAGTCCAAGAATTAGACCGTACAACAAAGAACTGCAACTAAGCTATATTTTAAGATGAACCAACATTTTAAAGGAGATTAATTTATTTTAATAGGAGTAGCAAAATAGCTGAAAACTTTTGCCTTGTATTGGTGTGATAAAATAGTTGGTGACACCTGGACACAGCAGTTCTTTCTCACAACAAAGGCACTGTGCTCCATTTAACAAATCATCAAAATGAAAATGATAAAACCCCAACAACGGGGACATTTATTTTCCTTAGTAGCTAGTTATTTATCACAGCAAATTTGTTGCACTGCTGTTTCCTATAATGAATGTGCCACCTTATCTTAATTATCAACCAAAAGACTTTGCTCATTTATCTTATGAGCCATTACATCCTGCTCACCACACCATTCCTGCGAATCTATCTGAATTGTGACAATCAGGGACTTAAACTCGGGGATCAAAAGGGATCTTCTGCAGCAGGAAAGGTCCACTTAGAATTGTTTCTGAATGTAGAGCACATCCAGTTTTAAACTACATGCTGCTGGCACCTTGAACCAGCCTTGTTAATCTGACACAACGAGGTGCTTAGCTGGTAGCTGAGTAACATTCTTCTGAGCTCCTAAGTTAGGGGTGGGGAACCTAGGCTCCCCTAGATGTCATTTGAACCCAAGTCCATCAGTGCCAACCAGCATGGGCATTAGGCAGGCATGATGGGAAATGCAGTCTAAGACCATGTGGGTTCTGAAAGCCCACCCCTCCCATAAAATGTGGTGTGTAGTGCAAAACATGTATAAGTTGCCATGCTGGGAAAGCTCTTCTAAGCTTATAGGAATGCACTAGCAATCTTCAAGATTCTATGGATAAGAAAGGCTGGAAGATAAGGTATAATAAATAGGTCATAATAGCAATGACGATGACGATGATGATGAAGGGTCTTACATTAATGGCAGTAACCATGCTTTGCATGAAAAATGTTCCCAGCATCTCCAGAGAATCTCCCGCTTGGAAACCATGGAAGCCACTGCATATCTGTATGGACAACACAGGAGGACCAATGGTCTCTCTGCGTGTAAGGCAGGTTCTGGGTACCTATGAAGCCTGGGTCCAAGGTCAGGGTGGTGTTGGGGACAAGGGTGGCTTTGAAATGGAAGAAGGCAACCCGTTATTTGACGTTGAGGGAAGAGAGAGTGAGCAGTGGCAGGCACCTGGGGTCACGTGAAATAAAATTAGGTTCGCTTCCAGAAAAATAAGCCTAATTTATAGAAAAGCGTTCCTATGCAGGAGTTCCAGATTGGATGCTCTGAAACTAAGTTCCTGGCATGTATGATTCCAAAATGTCAAATTAACTGATTTTTAAAAATTCAGCCTCTTCAGTTACATTGCACTGAACACCTGCAAGAGGTGCTTAGAAGCTTTAATTTGCCTTGCATATACTAATTAACTTTCAGTTACTGAATCCATACAGCACCAGCAGTTGCACATTCATTAAAACAAAATTATGGATTGGCATTTGTATTATGTTATCAGCTGGCAATCAAAATAAAATATGATATCTGCTTAAATGTAGGCCAGTCATTAATTAAGAACCTTGCAACCAAACTAAAGGATGAAAGGCCTAATAATTCACAAGAGGCATTAACGAGGACAATGACTTACTTTTAGAGGATATTAATGTGTAATTGAAAAAAAAATGAATGGCCCTGGTGCAACATCCTGTTCAATTCCTTCTCAAAAGCATATGTTATTGTCTTATTGTGGAGAAAAGTGTTTATAAGCTATATTTTCTCATTCAACCTGAAGGATTATCCACATATAATTACACATCCTGCTAAGAGAGAGACTTCAGCCTTAAGTAGTTGCCAAAATTGTAAATTACTTTTATTTATAGATGAGGCAAAAGTTATTTAAAACACATTGAGTATTCCTACCACTGCTCTTCATCATCAAGAATGGTATCAACTTAAATTAGCATTCTTAATTATGTCCTTGAAATGGAAGAAGGCTACAGATCATTTCAATGTGGGGAGGAAGGGGAATAGAAAGAGAGTGGTGTTATGCCTGGGGTCATGTGAAATAAGTCTCAGCTCCAGATAACAAGCCCTAATTTATAGAAGGGTTCTCAGTGCTGCTGAACTAGCAAGACCTCTTTGAGTCGCAGAAGGCATTTATTTATTGTGCAACCTTGACAGAGATAACATCTTTTACAAAGAGAGAACTGAAAACACACACTTCAAAACACCAAAGCCCATTCTGAAATCAAAACTTTGTGAGCAGTAACAAAGTCACAAGGTCCACTCCCAAACCACTGGACAACAAAGACCATGATGCTCGGTTCATCCACAAAACATTCTTGATAAATGCTAGTTCGTAGCCACGAAGGATCAGTGGTCTCCCCTATACTCCTCTTACAAATGGGCAATATCAGACCAGATATGGACTAGAAGGACATGGTCAAATCCTGAGGATCTGATTGTGGGGGCAGTTTTGTTTTTATCACTCCTGAAATTAAACAAAAACTAGCAGATCACTTTGAGGTGTTCCACCTGAACCCACTCCCAGCAGTGCTACTCCGTGGAGCACGGAAGGGAAGGGAAGGGAAGGGAAGGGAAGGGAAGGGAAGGGAAGGGAAGGGAAGGGAAGCCTTCACAGAGGTGGTTTCTGCCCACTGGCAGTCTGAAATGATGAACAGCCCACTCAGCGACCTTGGGACGAGACTGGCCCTATGGCCTACCTTCTGTGCTACAGTCTTCTATCCGAAGGGTTGTCTGAGACGTGGGCTTTGTTGAAAGGTGTCCTCTGTTTGAAGGGCTGTTCTGTGCATTTATTTATTTATTTATTAAAACATTTTTATGCCGCCCCATTCGCCGAAGCCTCGGGGCGGCTCACATCATTAAGTTAAAATAATTATAATATAAATTAAAAATATAAATATTAAATTAAAATACAACAATACAGTATAAAATGCCTGTTTAAGGGGCAGAGAGCTATCAGAAGGAAGAGCAGAGTCTGGGACTTCCCCACCGCCAAGAGGATGGGCAGGCACACAGGTGACCTGGTTGCAATCCCGCTATTTCAATTCTAGGAGCTATTTCTAAATATATGCCTATACATCTAAATATAACAAAGCACCTGGAAATTTTGTGCAAAAATCTGGCATCTCTTCTGGCAGTATATATGTAGCTACCCTGCTTGGGACTTTTCTATTCTGTCCTGCTGTTTATGTAGACCAGGCCTCAACTACATCGATGTCTAACAAAAGTTGAGCCATGCCATTGAGATGTATCTTAGGGTGCAGCTAGGCTGGCCCAAGGCTTTTTGCTGCCTGATAGTGAAAAGCAAATGGCATGCTCTCCATCTTACCTTCTTTTTTTCCCCTTCCCCCCCCCCCCCCCGCCACCACCACAGGTTGGGTATCATCACAGCTAAACTCTCTTTGGATATGATGGTGATACTGTGTTGTGCCCAACCTATTTCTCAAAGTTTTTTAGCCAAGGAGTTCTTTTGTTTCCCATACTTCTTTTCCCATTTATTTTACCTTGTATAATCAGCCACAACTGTCATTTCTCATTACATGACCTCCCATTGACACTCTGCACCAGGCAAGGTGAATAGACCAGGCTGGTCTATAGGCTGGTCAAGCTATTCTGAAAGAACCAAAGCCGGTCAACTTACTTTGACCCCTGAGGCAGGAAATCGCACAAGCACCTCTCCCCTTTTACTGGAAGTGAAAAACACAACAGCAATACATTAAATAATGGGTTGTTTGCAGCCTTTCAGGATACCACAAATCAGGCAACCACCTTTGGCTCTGAAACATGTCTGCATGTGTGCACACACATTTGTGAAACCACACAGGCCTGCCCTTGAAGGACCTCCAGTTGTAGAATATGGATGCTGGATAGAAAAGAAGGCAGCTTTTGGTTTTGGAGATGGGGGGAACTTCAGCCAAAACAGATTTGAGGGAGAAGAATGTTTGGGTGTAAAGCCAGGTAGTCTAGTGGGACCAGTTGCAACGGAGAGCATCACGGCTCTTACACCTTTATTTCAGAAAGTGCTACGCCTTTTCCACCTGCATGAAAAGCAACTGCTTTCAAAATAAGCGTTCGTACGGTCCATGGAAGTTTGTACTGCCATAATAAATATGTGAGTTGTAAAGGTGACACCTCTTCTAGCCTACTGCAAATGCTTGCTGCCAAGAAAGATCCGATATCTACCAAAGACTAGCCACATGGAACATGAAAAAGCAGATGCACTCCAGAAAGATGAATGCAGAGTCAAAGAGCCCCAGACACACTCAAGCAAGGCAAGCCACCCACACATAAATTTTCCAAGCTCCACTTAGAAGCTCAGTTCAGATCACCCCCGTTTTTGTCTGTGGCACTGTGTTTCAGTTCAGTCAAATGAAGAAAGAGCATACCTGTATTCATTCTTCAAAAGTGGGCAGTTTCCTCCCATTAATTAAAATGTGAAAACTTGCATTTCAAACTGCATTTTAAAAAATTAAATGCAATTGCAAATTTAGAAAGGTCCAAGCCTGTTCTTTCAAAAGAAATGCACTCCTGTTTGCATTTATGTACCTGTTTGTAAAAGAGGCAAGTTCAGATGGGTTGCAGTCAGAAAGGAAATTCTTATACATCCCTATTCAGAAATTCTTAACACTATCCAATTTGCTGCCAGCCATCACTTTTAGAACCCAGAAGAAAGATTTCTAAGTGCAAGTAGATGAATTTAGGGTGCACCCCTATGCATGTTTTGACAGCAAAGCAGTGGACTGGGAAGTGGCTGAACTCAATCTAACACTCCTCCCAATAAACTGTTTGAAACAAATCTTCACTCTGCATTCAGAGAGGACAAGCCCTGCAGTTCAGATTTATCCCAGAAGGAGTTTCTGTTCATTGTCTGTAGGTAAATCCTGTGAAAATTAGAACATCCCATGTTGTCATTGTTTCTCAAAGGACTTTTAATGAAGATTTAAATAAACACACATCATCAGTTCCTAAGCCTCCAGATTTGGAGAATTACTGGCATCTTATTAAGGCAGGAAGAGCACAAAAGCCAAAGTCACTTTTGCAGCCTCCCAGCCTGCAAAGCACTTGAACAACCAATTCGATCCATTTAAGCCAGGGGTCTCCAACTCAACTTCCCTGGGGGCCTTCCCGGGCTGGAAGTAGAGTCTGGGTGAGGCTGGGCTGCATCAAGCGGTGGTGGTGGGCCGCTCATCCCGCGGCCAGCCGGGTGCCGCCGGCGCTGTGAAGGCCGCAGAGCCCCTCCCCCGTGCCCGCCCGTCCCGGCAATTGGCCTGCGGGCCGCGCGTTTGAGATCCCTGATTTAAGCATTTTGTTGTAGCTCACAAGGACGACAGCTGGGCACTGCCAGGAGACAATGGATCCACCTGGAGCCACAAGGGATCCCACCCCAAGAATGCCAACCCATTCCTGGCTCTGAGGTCAGTCCTCCAACTTTGGAGCCACTGGTAGTACAGTTCCACACCAGCTATGAGAGTGGGAGGACAGCATTTCAAATTCAGAGATGCAGCTTGGGGTGAGTTTCTGAGGCTGGAGCAGGGATTCCAAATTACCGGGTGGTCATCGAGATTCTGTCAAGCAACCATAAAATGGCTCCCCTTGTTGATTAAAAATGTAAGTGCTCAGCATTGCTTTGGTCAGATCAAAAATGTGCCGGGAAAATTTGTAAAATGCTGAATGACAACTGGCTGCTTTTTTTTTAAAGTCCTGCCTTTGACTTGGCGTACCATTTTATAGGACACCTATTTTTATTTGTTCCTTCGATAATCTCCTAAAATATTTTTCACCATACACTGAAAAGAAGAAGAAGACACTAAAACAGGCCATCTTAACAACGCAAAGCTTTCATTTCATAAAACAATGCTCAAAAATGGAATTCCACCATACGGACTTGATGATGCTCATCATGTCTTATGACATACTCTGCATTTATTAGTCACAACCATGTTCATCCTCAGCCTTCCGCATCAGAATTACAATAACCACTCAGATGAGAAAAGTAATTAAATCACCAAGGTATTCTTTGTTAGGGTTGGATGGTTCTGTGCTTATATGTAATAATCGCTTAACTCTCATCAGAAGTGCCTGAGAATAAATAGACAGATAGATATTCCTTAGTGGTGGTGGTGTTTGTGTCAGGGAAAATGTTTCAGCACCAATAATAGTTTACTACAATGCAAAAGCAGTTTCATATACAACCAGCAAAAAAGACTCTAAACTGCTCAATGTGAACAAAATGGAGTATTCGATGATCCTTGTTTTGTCTCAAGTTAATACAACCCAAACAGGATCTTGTTCTGTTATTGTGCTTGAAGGATAGTGCCACCAAGTTGCCTCCAACTTATGGTGACCCTGTGAATGGAAGCCCTCCAAAATATCCTGCCCTTGACAGCTCTGCTGAGCTCTTGGAAATTCAAGACAATGGCTTCCTTTATGGAGTCCATCTATCACATACTTGGTCTTCCCTTTCTCCTCCTGCCCTTGACTTTCCCCAGCGTGATTGTCTTCTCCTGTGAGTCTTGCCTTCTGATGATATGTCCAATGTAGAACAGTTTAGTTTGGTCATTTTTGCTTGGTTTGACCTAGGATGCACTTGTTCATTTTTCTAACAAGACCTACCATTCCCAAGGGTACAGGATGGAAAAGGAACCAGCCCATTTTCTGTAACTCAGCAAACTTCCAGGAAAATTAATAAAAAACAGAAATTGTAAATGTCCTTCTCCGCTCATTGTGCAATGTGAATTAATTCACTCATTAATGTATTTTTAAATGATTTTTCGACTGCCTAGGAGAGCCCTCTCCAGCTTGCGTACAAGAAACCTGAAGTTATTAAGAGATCTGGCATTTTAAATGCATGGTTTTTGAGAATTTCGGAACACCTTGCACAGAAGACTTTTACTCATGCATATCTTAGAGCTTTGAACACCTGGAAAGTCAAGAACCTCCTGCTCCTTTAGCCATTCCTATGCCTTAACGTTATATAGTGGGTATTACATTCATGTGGAACCCATTCCTAATTCTATGTTAATTGTTTGCTTTTTGAAATCTTCCTTAAATTGTATAAAAGAATAAATAATTACACTGTCCCCTAGTAGGACCTAATCTTAATGACACCATGACTTACTCATTTGCAGAGAGGCTCTGTTCTTGCCAGATTTCACCTGAGCCCCAGTAAGAAGTAGCTTAATTAAGAAAAACTAAAAGAAAAGCAGGGAAGGAAAGGAGTAAGTGCAAGACAGTTGGGAGAACCAAGAAAGGCACTAACTGGTCTTTCCAGAAAACTAGTGCTGGGTAGTTAATTTCTGATGTAGCCACCTCTTGCCCAAAGTAGTCCACAGATAAAAATCAGTTCTCTCCAAGTAAGAACATAAAGCCATTGTTTCTGTGTATTTCTTTGTGTTCCTACTACTTACCTTAACAGAAAAGGAGAAAAGTTTATGTGTGTGTGTGTGTGTGTGTGTGTGTGTGTAGAGAAAACAGGTCCAAATTACTGAAGGCAAGTTCTCCAGTATCAATTATGCTTTTTGGCTTTCCTTTAGAATAAGGCAACGTGGCACAGAGTAACAGAATGGCTCGGCCATTCAAGACATTTGTAGGATTCAAAAAAAGGACAAATTATCTAAATACAGGAATTTTTCACAAGATTTCTACACTGAGGAAAGTGCATTTTCAGCAACAAAACCTATCTAGTTTTCTCATCTCTAAAAAGTGATGTGTTCCTCAAACCTTTGATACTTGGGACACTGCATTTTGGCTGAAATAAAGTTGGAGACCCACGTAAGTCTTACTTGTACACTTATGCCCCTCGTACACTCACACATCCTGGAACAGATTGTGATCCATCTAATCCTACAATGTTTGCAAAAACCCCACCAAACATCTTCCACTAGATGATGCCAGAAATTGGCCAGTGATTGACGACTGAACTATGGTTCAATCTCTATGTATCTCACCCAGTTAGTGAAACATCAGGGATGGGCTGCACCCTGTGATCCCACCAAGACCACCAGTCTGTCAAGCTGGGTCAAGAACCAGTTCATGATACTGGCAGGAGTTATGGGGGGATACCTAATGTTACCTATTGCTATGGAGGATACCTAATGGGTCATCCCTGCTGTTAGGGGCACAGAAGGAAGGAGTCAACATGATGGCACCACTCTTACACATGTGTACACAGAGAGAGAGAGAGAGAGAGAGAGAGAGGGAGAGAGAGGGAGAGAGAGTTTGGCAGAAGCAAACACGGGGCCTGTCAGCCAGACCTTTGCAGTGGCTAGGCATCCGAAAAGGTACACTTTCCTCACAGCCTCACTTGTTGCTTTGTGGGGAAAAAAAAAACAGCTATCATCTACAATGTGGCAAAGTTAAAAGGTTCCTGGCAGTAAGTCTGCACATTCTAATGAGCTACACCTATTAGACCTTATTAGTCTCACATCTCAAAAAAAGACAAGGAATTGCTTTGACATTGGGGATTCTATTGTGCTTGCAAAAGCTTTCATTGTGCTCTTAAAAGGTGATAAACGAAAATCAATATTTAACCAAGCTGTGCCCTCCAAAGTTTAAAATCAAGGATGCATCTTGAAGATTATTATTAAGACTGTTTTGGTAGTATCATTCAACCAAGTAAATGATCTGGGATGTAAGGAAAGCTGAAGCTAGGCTGGTGTGGGTCTCCTGGTCCATGCCTGTGGAAGCTCCACATAAGCCTTTGCAAACTGTTTTTAAAAACAAACCAATGAATAAATGAAAAGAATGGGCGATGGGAGTCCTACAAGAACAGAAAAGTTTCTTTTGCTATTAGCTAACACAGTGATATTTTCCTGAAACATGTAGCTCAACTCACCATCCAGTCTCAAGTGACAAATTCCAGTATGCAAAGCATGACTATCTCCTATTAGGTATTGATTTATATACTTACAGTACTTCTAAGCCACCCTATAACTGAAGTTTTCCAGGTGTGTACAGTACATTAAAAATGGGCAGGAATGGCCAATCACCGCATGCTGATCACTCAAGAACTGACCAGCTCTTTGCTGATCCGTTTTATTCATAGTTACCCCATTTTTGTCCTCCCTTTCTTTCCAACAAAGCCCAATGTGGTGAATATAGAGCCAAATACAAATATATCACAACAAGCCAGTGAATACAAAAACTAGCATCCACATCAATTCTATTTTAGCCCCCTTCGGGCATTAATTCTACAGAATGGATGTCAGTGTTCAAAATGATACAATTACATACTCTGTCCTAGATTTACACATGGCTCCCTGCATACAAACTCCCCTCCATATGTACAAGCAAATTGTACCATGGACAGCTCTCTCCATTTGATATGGATCAATGCATGGACCATATTGCTGATCTCACTAACGTTCCCGCACTAAGGCTGCGATCTTATACTTGTGAACTTGGATCCCACTGGTTGTCTCCTTGTCTTCCCACTTGACTTTTTCACCCATCTAGCTGGACCATCTTAAAGGGCAAAGGAAGGAGGCTGGAGTGGTTTCCTGGCCTCTCCAACCTCTTCCCCTCCCTGACCCCAAAATGCCTTTTCCAGGAATGCTTTCTTTCCTTGAAGAGCTGCTGGCTGAAGGTTGCTGGCAATTGTGGGACAAAACTCTTTTAGAAAAACTTTAAAAAATTGAGGTCTAAACAGCAGACAAAAATACTATGGAGTCAGACAGCAGCTGCAACACTGGGCCAGTGAGAAACCACTCTGTTAAAAGTTTGTGGGTGCAAATAAGCCTCACGTATTTTATTTTGTGAAAATTTAATAAATTACACCAACATACCTTTTCTAGAGGATATGATAAATACAGAGAGTGTCTTCTGAAAAGCCCCTGCTCCTTCTGACCTTTGGAAGGAGTACCTTTGGAGTACCTTTGCCCCTAAAAATGAATAACAGTCTAAAGATTCACATAAACCACGGTGAGTTAATTAATCCCCAGGCTTTGGCTGTATGGGCAGGCAGCCATTTTGCAAATCCAAAGTGAGGGTGACTGTTTGCATGTCTAACAAACCACACGCCATCCATGCACTGTTTTAGGGCTAAATATGTCAGAGTTGCTTGCCACACGCCAGCCTCCAGCAGAAGCTTCCATGATGGAAATTAATCACAATGGGCTGTAGTAATCATGCAAACTGGGTCATTAGCTCAACTAAAAGGCTGTAATAGGCAGAGATGCTCGTAGATTATTTTCAAATCCATTTTTCACTGTAATCCTACACATTAACATGGAAGTAAATCCCACTGAAACCAGAGAACATAACCTCTAGGTTAGGATTGTATTGCAACTTGCTTTTCTGCAACTCTTTTCTTACAGCAACCTCTGAAAAGGTTCTTTCCTGACTTCTAAAATGTTGGATGGCAACTAAGAATTTGAAATATTTCTCCAGCCTTGATATATCATTATTTCACTTGGTTTTTTTTTTTAATTTTAAATCTGGAGCTTTGTTTGCAGAAATGGTGTTGACATCACCACTGCAGGAAAAAAGATACACCCAACATGATGAAAATGACTTCCCTTCATTAGCTCAGCCTTTAAGAGCACAACATTTTATTCTGTGTCAGACATCACATCATAAATAGCAAACAAAGGAAG
This sequence comes from Varanus komodoensis, assembly GCF_004798865.1. Classification (NCBI taxonomy): domain Eukaryota; kingdom Metazoa; phylum Chordata; class Lepidosauria; order Squamata; family Varanidae; genus Varanus; species Varanus komodoensis. Next base: position 3,956,598 of record NW_025336045.1, read on the forward strand.
CAAATTGTTTTGTGAACTCCTTCGCAAGTTTACTGGTGAGATCCTATGCCTCCTTACCTGGGAGCAGGCATTCCTAGGATTGTGCTTTTAATCTGATATTCTCTGAGCCACTACAAACAAGGCACCTCAGTGCAAAGACCTCATTCATGCAAAGAAAGGGTTCATCTAAAGTGCAAGAGTAAATAATATATGGTGAACATATTTTTGAAAGGTTACTCTGTCACCAAGCTAATTTTGGCATAAGATGACTCAAACCATCTGCAGTTTGAGGAAGAAGGATTTAATATCTTGACAAGCTCAAAAACTCATAGTTTGATTTTAGGTTTGTTTTGTTTTGTTAATCCTGTTTAATTCCAGTTCCTTTTCAGAGCATGCTTTGCCTTCAACCTTCCATCAGCTCCTAGTAATGACAACCAAATGCCCATCACACTGGCTCATGCCCTCTTGACCTCTTCGGCAAAGGATGAAAAGGTTAAGCTGGTTTTCTGAACTTTATCAGAGAAACCAATTCCTTCACACTTAATATGGTGCTGCATGTTAAATATTTCAAAAATGTCACCTTGCTGAGAGTAGGTTCATAGTCATCTTACAAGGTTGTCTAGGTCCAGTTTTGGAAGCAGCACTCCCTCATTTGGTGGAGTTGAGAAGTAACTCTGCTTTTCCCAACTGCACTAGAAGAATTACAGTCAGGAGGTGTCTTTGTGGTGGGGTGAAGTTGACAGAGTCACATTGTGTTTGTGTGTGCTGCACTCCCTGCTTAACCTCTTCCCTTCTTCAGCGCCAGAGGGACGGGTCTGGCACAACCTTCTTCAGGTTTGGAACACCGTGCTGGACAAGGAACTGTGGTTATTCCTAAGGACCTTCTAAGCCTATCCAGGTTTTAGTAGTTGTAGCGCCATTCTTTTGCCAGCCCTCCTGGTTGTAGACTGAGCTTGCACAAGTGTTTAGCCCTTGAGAAGCCCAGTTATGGGCCCATGACTTGATGGGCGTTCCTTTAGTTGCTTGAGCTCACAGGACACCCTTGTATCATAGGTACATTTGCCCACTGTGTTGGAGAGGGCTTTGGCCAAGGTGAGCCGGCATAAAGGCTGCGGGAAAGCTGCCCACAGCCTGGGTTCATCTATTCACATAGCTGGCCTCTAGAACTCTAGGCTGTTCATTTGGCACAGGGCCCCTGGCAGAGGTAATTGTGCTCAGGCTCAGGCATTAGGATTCAGGCTGGAAAGGACACTGGGAGAAAACATCTTCCAAGAAAACCGGGTCTTCCAAGAAAAGGATCAGAGGAAGAGCAAGTCCCCTTCATCCTCTGCTCAATATTTCCTGCCAGTCACCCCCCATCTTCTGACTATAAAAGTCCTAACCTTACAGAGGCCTTGCCAAGTCCTGCAGCTTAGAAAAGGTCTCTGCCAAGCAAAACCAGCCAGCTACCCAAGGGAGGGAGCAGAGCCCATCAAAACAGCAGCAGTCATCCAAGAAAGCTTGGGTTGAGGTTACAGTGCAGCCTGCTGCTGAGGCACCTCCATCCGATCCATACCCTGATGGTTTGGACATAACTGCTTTGGATCCTGTCCCTCTCCTGGATCCAGACCCACTTCCATTGGTGACCATTTCACTGAGGACCACACTTCTCTCTTTTAAGCATAGATTGTCCAAGTTGGCCTCCTTGGGCATCTGACCTTGGTGATATGGACCGGAGAGGACCTTTTCCAATGCCTACGTGAGACAGCAAACAATTAGGGAGTGCTTCTCCCTCGCAGCAGCAGGATGCCCTGGTGGCCACGTGTCCTCCAGGATGGCAGTCTAAACCCAGTGGCTCTTTGTGCAAGTCAGCGGGAACACGTCCCACTCTTGAGCAACCAGCACAGGGGCACAAAGAGGCTATCAAGCCCGATGTCTCCACCAGCATTTCTTGGGCGTGTTTTGGTGCAACATCATTTCCCCTTAGATACCATCTAATTCCGTGCAGCAAAGGAAACTTTGTGAATGGTGAATATATGAATATGCCTTTGCTCTTTCACCAGGGATGAGAACAGACAGGGAAAGGTGGACAGGATCTGGGTAAACAGCCTCCCAGTTTTCCCGTTGATACGGGTGCAGCGCACTGTGCAGCAGAAGCAGCCTGCCAGAGTGGGAATGCAAAGGAATCGGGCAAGGTCCTGAGGCCTGCCCTTCACCCCAGCTTACTCCTCCTTGGCATGGCACCAGCTTTTGCCAGTAATAAGATTAAAAATGCACCAGTCACATATGCACAGGGTACTTTTGCATTTTTGCTTTAAATGTTTCCAGCACGATTCCTTTAACTAGAATCGGGATGCTGGAAGCCATTTTGCATCAACTGCAGCCTTTTATATTCTTATGGCGTTCTCACAGTAGGCACTAAATATGCAAAAGAACAGGGAAGTTCTGGTGCAACTTTTGCATTGAAATTTACTTTTGACAAGTAAGGGAAACGGGGGGTGGAGCTAGAGATGTTGGGGTATGCCACAAATTCCAGAGTAACCCCTCCAAAAAAATTAATTTGCAAACACACGCTTTATATAGTTTAATGCTCTATACGTGATGCACAATAGTAGAAGTTTTGTTGAAATGTAATGTATGTACAAATCTATTAACCGGCATGAAAGCCATTAACAAGGAAAGCCTTTAATATTTGGAAATGTTAACAGATTTCTTTTTAGTAAACACTTTATATAGCCTGGTTTGCATTTCATCATTTACTAAGTGGCAAAATAAGTATTTGAAGATAATGAGAATTAGTTTTGAAATGGCTGGGAGAAATCAACAGACACAATTAGCGTCACACGTTACTACATAACTGGTACCTCATTCGCATCGCTGCTCTGAGGATACTGCACAAAGATGTAGAAGAATGATTGAATTTGTTGATGCAGCTTGCCAAACGCAGGGCGCCATCCGGCCCAATGTATGCATTTGTAAGCCCCATTTATTTCCATGAGATGCCTGCAGCACACGCCATCCTTAACTCCCTGCCATTGCAATCAACGGGATTTAAGCACTACTCACTCCAGCTAATTCATGCCCGTGTTGTTTTACGATAATTTAGGCCTGCTAATTAAAAATTACCAAAACCACCCCCGCCCCATGCTTAGTCATTATGTTAAAAGATGTGCTAGTAAATAAAATGCGAAAAGGAAAAGATTCATATTCAAGGGTGCTATTTTTTTTTTTTTTTTTTTTTTTTTAGCAATTACTAGGAGTCACGTTGGCAGGAGAGACGGGTTCCGGAAAGTGCCCACTGGGAGAAGAGCTCCCACTCTTGTTAGAATCCCTCTTCTCCGCCGCACCGGCTGCCCCAGGTATCTGTTCCTCTAATAATAAACATAGGTGGTTGTATGTTGACTGAATCGGAGTCAAAAGAGGGTTATTGAGAAATGAGAGGAAGGTACAAGTGAGCTTCAGTGAACCTCAAGATTTTTAAAAAGGGTATTATTAAGCCTAGTGTATTATTATATTATAGGGTATTATTATTCAAAAAAATTAAGCCAAAAGCAGCAAACTGCACTCTTCCCCTGGGGGAAAAATCTATTGAGGACTCTGTACGCTCAGAGACCTCCAGCAGTGTTAGCAAAAGAGTGAGGAGCAGGTTGGGGGATAATATAATATTGTTGTCGCATCTAAAGACGGCTTAGCTATTAAGTTCAACCTATGGTAGAAAATGAGAAAGATGGTGATTTATAGAGGGTGCCATTTGCCGTTCAGGCTGTAAAGTATCTCGAGCTGGCTCTGTGGATCCCCAGTTTACTAGGCAAAAGAGATTCAAATGACTTCCGATTTCTGTTCAGCCTGAGAATTCCAGAACTGGTTGGTACTTTCCAAGCTGTGCAGATTCTATGGACTTGTGGGCTTTGAAAACAACTTTCCAGAAGCGTACACAAATTTAGTTGTACAAAAAATAGGAAACTTGTTGGAAAATATGCTAATGGATACACCATTCTATAAACCGACAAAGAGCCATTGCATTCCGTACACCTGATCTCTCTTCAGCCTTTGCTGCACAGCACTCTTTTTGTGTGCACCACTCATCGCTTCTATGCTGAGCTTAGAAAAATATGCAAAATGTCACATAAATTGCAGCAGATTTGTTGCTGCTTCTTCCAAAGGAGAAATCTAATTCCAGCAATGAGCAGACGACAGAATGAAAGGTGCCTGAGAATCCACGAAGTACAGACACCTGTACCCAGAAACTACAGAATGTCGAATCTCAGGTGGTGGGGGCAGAAATCCCCCTTCTTCATACTTTTACCACTAGTTCAGAGCAGGGCCTTAGGCATGGAAGAAAAGTCTGGGACTCTGCTGCAGCTGGCCTTGGCTCTCACTGCAGAAGGCGTCCAGGTCTTAGACACAGCCCCACACGTAAGAAGGCAGTAGTCACCAGCAAAGATCACCTGAGCCAGGTTATGTTTTTTCTAAGCCAGCAATGTTTTCCCAAGAGGTGTGATTTTAAAGTCCCTAAATCTGTGAACTGAGTCTTCCCTGGCTCAGATGAGAAGCGTAATCTGAGCCGGAAAAGAATGAATGGCTTCTTCCCCTCTCCCTGCATCGCCATCAACTTCCCCATTGCTGAAATTCCTCACCCACAGCTCACCAGCTTCCCAGACACCATCTCCCTTCCCTTTCCTGGCAAGTGACTGCAGAAGGAGTGACAGCAGCACTGTGAGTTTCCTGCTGCACTGATGAACTGTGTGACAAAGCCTTTCAAAGATGTAGAACTACATTTCCCATGGGTCCCCGAGACATGTGCCTCAGCATGCAATTAATCAGCATGCCAGGGAGGTAAATGTGGCAGGGGAAGCACCTCTTTCCTCTCTGTTTTTGCATGCTACAGCTTCTAGGGATAGGGCAGGCACTGGGCAGAATCATTGTTGCAATCCTCAGATTTGCTTGGAAAATGATCCAACTTTCTGAGTTATTCCAAGGCAAGCTTGGGAAAGCTCAGCTGTCTCTAGAAGTCTCTTTTCTGCTCTCTTCAGCAACCCAGCCATCAAACCCAATCTAACACATAGGCCCTCTTACATATCAGTGTGGTCCACATAATCTTTGAATGCAATATTCCACTATGCAATCACAAAAGGTCCTGCTCCCCAACAGCTGGATGAACCTTGTAAGGAATAAATCCCAGTAGTGACGATACGGAGGCAAAGTACCAAGCAGTAACAGTTTAATTTGTTCTTGCAAGAGCGGGCGCCCACCACACAGGCAGCGCGCCGTTTACACACAAGGCATTGCTTTTTATTCCCTTTTCCCGGCTCGCAGACCCTACCTCTTTTCCCCCACTGGCTGGGTTACTAAGAAGTCACAGACTTCTCCGTCCGCCTACATCATACCACTCCTTGATATGTTCTCCCTCCCGCTCATACGTCCCATGTTCATGCTAATGAGCCCATTACCTATGAGAGGTTTGTCAGTTACTATTCATGAACCTATTAAGCGTGCGCACTACCTTCTAAGAGTTCAACAGGTCGGAGTCGCCTTGTAGATTCTTACTTGAAGCCAACTTGCTTCTTAAATCTTGTGGGAGGATGAGATAGGAAGAACAGGCCTTCCTCCAGGCTCATTACGGCCACTTGTAAAAGGTAATCAATTTCCTGCTCTCTTCCACTGAAGGTGACAGTTTTACCACTGTCCCCCAGTTATACCCTCTCTGGCATTTGTCAGGACTTTGATGTAAGAAACACTATTACTTTTAGTACAACTATTTACATGGTTCTATCCTCAGGCCTTTTGGCCTTACGGAATTCAATGATCCCACCCTAGCCCTGTATTTCACCCTTTCTTTGATTTTCATCTTACCACTTAGTAACAGTAACATTTCATTTCTCACAACCTGGACCTGCCCGACCTGTGATGATCTCAATATCTGAATGGCCCTAAGTGATCTAAGCTTCTTAGTAGCTGCAGGGCTATTCAAGGTTTGAAAGTCTGGAGTGGCACTGCAAGACCATCTGGGAAACAGAGGTCTACAGCGTTTCTAGAGCCCCTCCAAAACAACTCCGGGCAAATGTATATAAATCTCAAACAGGAATCCTCAAAGCTGCATGCAAGACAGGGAATTAAAGTTTCATTTCGGAGCCACCTTCCAGGCACATCTGGCACACTGCGGCATGACAAACTCCCAGTATACAAAAGGCGCATTTCAGCATAACCCAGTTGAGAGCTAGCAGTTGTATAAATAGAAATCACCTGATCTTTCTAGTGACTAACCTTACCATCTAAAATTATATATAATTTTGCCACAATTTTGAAATGGCTAGCAGGCTTGGCAGTAGAACCAACAGTAGTTGTTTGCATTCACTATAGGCCTGTCAAACAAGCTGCGCCAACATGCATTCCAAAGCCTCTATGAGTACAAATAATTACACACAGACCCACAGCTAACTTTCAATAGCAGCACTTGATCAGAATCATTGTGTTCCCAATGCAAAGAGCTAGCAAAACATACCTTTGTAGCAGCTGATGCACAGAGACGGTTGCTATGGGGAAACTGGCTCCCATCTAGTCTGTAGTAATTTGTCACATTCATTCTAAGGAACTGCTTACAGCTGGCAAATGTCATGCACCCAACCCCACGCCACTTAAACATGGAGACTCAGGTACGAGTTGCTGAAGTAGGACAGCTAGGCACTGCCCTGGCCAATAGATTCAGAAAGAGTCTGGAGGAGAAGTCCATATTTTTTACAATATGCACCCAAGAAGAAAGAGTGGAATATAGTTTGTTTGTTTATTTAAAGCTTTTTTCATACCATCCTTCACTAAAAGTCCCACTAATAGTCAAGCGGAGTTGTCTAACAAGGAACCAAATATGACAAGAGTAACTTTTTTTCCCACCAGCTAAGGTAATACACATGCTGGTCAAGTATACACACGGTGTATCACATGCCAGCAACCACAAAAATATGTCTTTCTTTGTTTAAACATTTGTATACCACCCATCTACCAAAAAAGCTCCTTGAATAGTTTACAGTATTAAAATATATGCAAACAATTACTAACATACAAAAGCACAAATATAGTGTAACCAATAAAAACAACTTTATGAACATGGTATGCCCGCAACTACAAACCCACCAAATCCAACAAACCCACAGCAACCACAACCAGATCTGTCCAGAGGCACAGCAGCAATACCAAATAAAATAGCAAGGCAATAAAATAAACTGGCTGACTAGAGCATATTATGCCAGTCCCCTTTAGCAGCCTGGTTGCCCCTTTAGCAGCCGGTTGCCCTCTCCTGTGTCTGGACCAGCTGACATCTCCAGACCATTTTCAAAGGCAGTTCCATGGAGAGTCCCCTTACAGTAGTCCAAAGGAGAGGTTGCCAGAGTGTGGGTCACGGTTGCTAGGCTCTCTCTGTCCAGAAAAGGTCAGAGTTTGTCGATCTGCCTAAGCTGATCAAAGCTGCTCCAGGAATGTGACTCCAGTGACATTTCTGGATCCAGAATCACCCCCAAACCTTAAACCCTGTCTTTTAGGTGGACTGCAACCCCATCCAGAACAGGTTGAATATCACCCGACTGGACAAATGAGCCACCTACCAACAGTGCCTCTGTCTTATTGAATCGCAGTTTATTGGCCCTCAACCAATCCATTACCAAGCCCAGACACTGATTCAGAACGGCCACTGCCTCACTTGGGTCAGATGAAAAAGAGGGACGGAGCTGAGTATGTTCTGCAGGAAGACGACATTTCAACCCACACCTCTGGATAGCCTCCCCCATTGGTTTCATGCACCTGTTAAATAGCATGAGGGATCAAAGAAAGCCCTGCAGCACCCCATGGTGGAGCTGCCATGGCACAGAGCCGCAATCCCCCAGCACCACCTTCGGAAATCAGCCAGTCAGGTGGGAGTCCCAGTGCAAGGCCGTACCCCCTGCTCCCAGCTCAACCAGCCTACCCAGAACGATACCATGGTCAATGGTCCTGAAAGGTTCTGCGAGGTCCAGGAGAACCAGCAGGGTTCCACCCTGCCTGACTGTAGGCTAGATCACAAAAGAAGCCTCCAAGCTAGCGAGAAATGAGGGAGCAACAACAGTCAGGCCTGGGAGGAACTGAGCAAAGCAGGCGAGGGATCAAGGAACTTTTGGGGTCAGTGGACACATTTGGGATTTCGAAAGCATCACGGGTACACTCATAAAATAATTGACATGGGGAACCATGCCAATTCAGAAAATGCCCACAGCACGACTATTTGCCAGAGGCCAACTTTTCTTTTCCTTTCCTTTCCTTTATTTTCTGGAAAGGAAAAGAAAGTAACTTGCCCAAGAATTGATTTATCAAGTAGAATCCTGGATCTGAGCACCAAAATATTGGTAAAGGAAGTTACCAATTGCTTTTCTGCATGTCACACCCCCCCCCCCGAAAAGTTCTGTATCTGTGTTAATTAAAACCTTTTGAGAACAAATATAAAATAGAAATAACCCATAGGGGCAGGTAGCCTGGCAGGCTCCCCGAGAGGTGTCCCGGTGCAAAAGATGGAGGACTCCAGGGACAGGCTGCTCCACCAGTATGGCTTGGGACAGCTGCTCAGTGCATAAGCTCAGGCCTCTGCTTAGGAGATTTAAGACTGGGAAGTTTGAGGCTGCACCAACCAATACGGCTGCTTGAAGATGCACAACCATCTCAACAGAACTTAACTGGATCACTGAGCAAGATCTTCTTCCTCTGACCCATGCCTTACATATCATCTGTGACACAAGCTTGGATATTAACCTTACTCTAGCATAGGATAAGAATAATAAAAACGGGACATTTGCTTTATATTAGCTTGAGCATGGATCTGTCTAAAGACCACCACTCAAGCCTCTTGAAGTATTTACCACGGGGGTGGCAGGCTGTTAAACAATTTAAAGGTTTAGTGACGATGTTGGATTTCTCTCTCAAGCCTGAGCATGAGAGAGAAAGAAGGGGAAAAACAAGAACATTGTATGTCAAGAAAGGGGGCACAACATAGGGGCCTTTAGAAATATTTCTTGCACAGGCACTGGTGGAAGAAAACTTAAGGGGTTCAGTTAACCAGAATAAAGAAAATGAGTGGGACACAGCCCCATGCAATATACACTAAAAGCAACATCTTTTTGACAGTCCCTTGAGTGGGAATGAATTAATTTTGCTAACATTATAGCACTGCAGTATATCACTGATTATTTCCTGTATGCCTGTCTTGAAGAGCGAGAGATTAATTATGCTCACCATTTTAGCTCTGTCTAAAGATGAGGAACTGCAGTGAAGAACCAATAGCTCCAATTTTTCTGTGAGAGAGCACAAGATAGGAAGCAGTACTTTCTAGTAGATGCAAATCAAAATGTAATGGGTCAGGTATTCATTTTGCTATTCAAAATGATGTGCGATCGTTGCATCCTATATGGACCCTTTCAAGACAAATCCTGGATCAAAATACCTGTGTCAGTGGGAGGCATTTTTTATCAGCCACATGAAATGCATCCATTCTAACAACATTTTTGTATGTCATCTTGGCATCAATAGGACCAGCTGTCTAGGCTAATCGGAGCATGCAATCATCCTGATGATTTCTGGAATAACCCAGGGGAGAAGATGATGATGATGATTACCTTTGAGACACCTGCCTTTAAAATAGCTGAGACCTTTCTTACCCCCTCCCTCCAGCAGTAACAGCCTATAAT
>NW_025336045.1:3966356-4165033 GCF_004798865.1 Varanus komodoensis
ATTATAGGCTGGAACATGTAGGGTTTTCTTGGAGTAGACAGACATATGTGTTGTGTGCATATAGCAGGCATATCGCTGCAGGAAAACAGGCTCTCCTCTCTCAGAGTCTTTTTGTGAGTCACATTTGAATTTAAAAACCCTACTCCAGTAGTTTCAAGCACAATGATCTTTTCTTCCCAAACCTTTCACCTTGCAAATGGCACATTTCCATCAGTACCATCCTTCCCATCTGAAATAGCATGCAAGTCCATTCTTACTTCCTCTAGCCCTACATCACTCGCATGGCTACAAGTCATGTTGAATATGGAAACAAAATAATCTTTATTAGGGTACAGACCATGTGCAACAGATCATGTTTTGTACTTCACACAGTGGGGAAATTTAGATGGTTTGGTTATCTTAAGAACAACTAAAATTATTTGAGACCTATTAAGAGTGAATATTGCAAGTTTTATTTTAGTGCCAACACTAAAGAAGGCTTAGAAGAGAAGGAGGAGGCTTCAAGAGTGTATCAGTCCATGAGCCCTTGGACTATTATTCCTAGTAACAACAACAGACATAGAGAAAGATGGAAGCAAGGAAATAATGTTTGCCAGAGATGGAGTAGGAAGGGCACTAGTTAAAATGGAGGAGTAGGACTTGAGATACTGCATTCAGGAAGCCTGGGAGTCGACAGCACAGAGTGCACCTTGTAAGAGGCAGAACAGATAAGTCCAGAGAAATTACCAATGCACCAGTGGGTTGGATGAGGAGTAGCTGAAACTGAAGCTCAGTCTAGACAGACTGAGACGGTGTTAATTGGCATTTATTATTTATTAAAAGCTTTTCTAACTCATCCGCCACTCGTGTCCCGGGATGGCTTACAATGAAAAATGAATGGAATAAAACAAAACACCACAGCGTCCAACAATTTAAGATAATAAAACCCCAGTTAAAATTGATTCAACATTAAAATGATGGGGAAATAAAAAGGGTTTTGTCTGGCACCAAAAAGAATATAACATTGGTGCCAGGAAAACCTCTCTGATAGTTACTCTGATTAGATGGAAGGTGCTTAACCTGTTCTGGGCAAAGCTGCGATTTCCTTGAAAGAGCAGGTTCACAGCTTGGAGGTGAAGTTCAGGTGCCACAGTGGCATGAAGTGGGTTCAATCAGCTTGAACTGGTGGCCCAGTTACATCCCAATCTGAACAGCAAGTGCCCAGTTTCAGGGGTTGATACTCTGGTAGTCTGTAAACTGGAGTACTGCAATGCCTTTCATGTGGAGATGCACTTGAAGGTCAATCAGAAGCAGCAGCTTGTGCAATGCTGCAGCCAAACTGATAACCAGGACCAACAGGTCCAAACTCGTAACACCAGTCTTGGCATGCTTCTGAGCCTGACTTAAGGTGCTGGCTTAACTTATGAAGCCTTACAATGCTTGGAGTCACAACAATCAACAGAGCACTTTTTCCAGTGACAATCTACATGGACTCTATGCCCCACATTTGAGCCCCCCTCCAAATACTACCCCCAAAGGAGGCTCAGCTATTGGCAACAAAAAAGGCATTCTCTTGGTCACCCCCAGAGTAAGAAATGATCTTCACACTGAGTCTTGCCTGGTGCCAACTTTACTATGTTGCAGGTGCCAGGCTAAGACTGTGTCTACGCCAAGGCCTTTAGCAGCTCCAAATGGTAGTGCGGATGTGTTGTTAGCTGTTTCTAGCAGGCCAAGTTGTAGGAACCTGTCTTAGCTGATAAGTCATTAAATTGGATTTTAAATCTCCAGTGAATTTGTATACTTTTACTGTTATTTATATTTTAGACTTTATGTTTTATTGAATGCTATCAATTTTTATACATTATCCAGAGAGCATTGGCCATTGGATGGTATAGAAAAATAATTAATAACCCAAATGAAAGGTTTTTGAATTGACAAGGATGGAAAGACAGAATGGCTGGTAAAAACATATTTAGGAACTCTGGGACTAAAATAATGTCATTGAATAAATAGAAGTTAGAGTGGAAAGCCTGAAAATGAGGCTTCTGTTTAGCAAATGGCTACTCCAGGGAAAGTACCACATGTGGAGAGAGGCAAGGAGGACAGAGGGAAGGGGACAAGAGGAAACCCTGTAAAGCAGAGGCATGCAGATGGCTGCACTCACATGTATCACCGTTCCACAGCGGGATGCTTTCCAGCCTACAAACATAGAAACTGAATGAGTCAGAAGGGGCTTCCTGGGCCATCCAGTCTGACCCCTGGCTCCAGCCAGCTCCACTCATGACATGCCTACCATGTGCATGTCTAGCCTATCCTTGAACACCCTCACCAATAGGGCCTCAACCACCTCCTGTGGAAGCCCATTCCATACCCTTGGGATCCTAACTGTCAGGAAGTACTTCCTGGCATCCAGACTGAACCTTGGTTCCCTGAGCTTTGCTCCGTTGGAGCCTGTCCTGCCCTCCTCTGCAGGGGAGAACTGGTCTCTACCCACCTTTGTGTGAGACCCCTTCACATACCTATATGTCGCCAACAGATCCCCTCGGAGTCTCCTCTTCTCCAGGCTGAAGAGACCCAGTTCCTCAGTCTCACCTCATACAGCTTTCCCTACAATCCGGCCACCATCCTTGTGCTGCACTGATTCTAACCTGGCTATATCCTTCCTGTAACGAGGGGCCCAAAACTGAACACAACACTCCAGCTGCGGGCACACCAGAGTCATAGGACGCTGGTGGGAAATGACTGTAGAGCACTCATTTGGGGAAGGACATCCTCAATGTTATGCCTGGGATATCCCGCACGTACTCCGAATATACTGCTCAGTTCCAAGGCAGCTCTTCAAGAAATGGGCTACCCCCTCCAAGATACGGAGCCCTGCGGGGCAAGTACCAATCCCACGACTTGCTATAAAATGTCTTCACATACTAGCTTAGCTAGAGTCTCTGTGTGGTTGGTACAGTATGTGTTTTATAGCTGCTTTGACAAATATATACACAGACACACAAGCATGCACACACACGCACAATGCCTAAAAGCCCTGTGCCCAATTCTTCCCTAGGGGGCTGTTCACACGTAACACAAACAGTTACTGCACAGTTACCTTCCCCTCCTTGTGCCCTGGTTCACACATTCGTGAGATTATTCCTGCGCACTATTGCTCTGAAAGCACTTGCCCTTCTCATGCCGTTCCATGTCCCTCTGTTCAGATCCTGACACACTGAACTAAAAAAGTCTGAAATAATCGTGTACTCACATTCACTTAACCATAACCGGAACGCTCCATGTCTTATTAGGGTGCCTCACCATATGGGAAGTTTATCTGCTTAGAAAAACACTACTATGGCATTCTGAAAACTGAATAAAAATGCTAATGAAAGTCAAAATTATTTTCTGTCAAGGACTTGGGTTTAATAAGGAGAGAAGAGAGAGAGATGGAAGCAATAGGAACAATTAAAATAGCTATATAATTTTGAGTAAGGGGAGCGGATGGCGTTCGATAAATGAGCTGTGCTAGTGAGCAATTAAGGTCTCCCATCTCAGCCCTGTCTGCTGCTAGACAGTCATGGGCCAGAATGTCCTTGTAGGCAGCAGGTTGGCATCCTTTGCCTCAAAACCGCTACTCGGTTTTTCCTCTGTTCTAATCTCTAGTCTGACTGTGCTTTTTATTCATGTCTCCAGTGTCTTTCTTCTCTCAAATTTCCCACTCGCCTTCAGAATCGCCTTGCAAAAATCTCTTTCTCACAACCTCTTATGGTAACTCCACAAAGGGCTCTGTGAAAATTCATGTCTTCAAATAAAAAGGAATGGATTAGAGAGACTGTCCCAAACTAAGCAGTCCCCCCAAACCAACAGAAAAGCAGGGAAGCATTATTATGACATTTCTATATCACCCTCCCCAACCCCACTTAGCTGAAGCTTTCCGGAAAACCATTTAGGTCACCCATCCAGCTTTCAACCAGGACCCACCCTGCTTAGCTTCCAAGATTAGGCAGGATCAGGCACTTCAGGCTATATGGAAGCTATACATAGTAAGCTTTAGTGTAGACCTGAGGAATGTCTATATGTGCACTTTTCTGTAGCTGGTGGCAAGAACACAAGGTGAGCAGAGTGCTTTCCTGATCAGTTACTGTGCAGTGAGCATGTGCAAATTCGTGCGCTCCAGAAACTTTTGTTGAAACCGTTGTTACACAAAATGCATTGCTGGAATGAAACTACACAACTCACAGTGCTGTAGTGTTATGTTGCCCATTATACATATACCACATTACTGGCAACAGACAGCAGGAGAAAGAGAAAAAACAGCAGCAGCATCTCCATGTTGCTTGGACACCTTTTGCCCTTAATCAACAGTAAGCTTGGAGCATTTGCTAAGCCATTCCCGTATCAGCAATCTGCTTGATTCCCCGTTGAGTACTAACCTTCAGCCACAACAGCCAATTATCAAAGGCTCAAGTTCTAGTGGTCAAAAGTTTTCTTTAGGTAAAACTGTGTCATCTCCTTCTCACCAGTCTGTTCCGTTCTTTCATTTGCCACTCCATATAAGAAATATACCCGTATTTCACCCACCCACCTTTTACTGCAGTGGTTAAACCCCTCATCCATTCTTCCAAAGATGTTGGGTGATCTTTGTACTGTATTATCTTTTCTTCAGTTCCACCCACCCTCCAGTCCAAGGATAGAATCTGTCAAATAAGAGTAATCTTTTACACGGCGAACCGCTGTTCAGACTTCTACATCTTATTGTTCAGCATTCTTTTCTCCTTTGTAAACCAGCCAGACAGCTGGGGCAGCAGTCATTTAAAAGAGTATGCATAACTGTTTGCTGACTCAACCTCCACGTCTGTTGGCTATGTTTAACCCATGGGTTTTTCTGAATTCCTGTCAACACCAGCCACAGTATCTGTGCTAGCTCATCTCCTCACACAGTCTGAGATCCGTGCAAGCCAATGCTGTTTTCTGTCTAGACTTCAAGTAACCACCAATTTGTGTAAAGCTGATAGTTATTCTTCAGACTGGGAGAATATTATCAGTGTCATTCTCTAGACCTCTTCTCCTCGTGGCTATTTTCAGGATGGCTGATCCTTAGATTGCTTGTTGGCTGCTTCTCTCTTGTTTTAGCCTCTGTGTATCTTGTATCTCATCTAAGTGCCATTCTTGTACTGCAGTCCAACTTCCTCAACTATTTCACTCATTAGAGAAAACAAAAGTTAAGGGGTTTCATTACACTGCAGATTGATTTGCATCCTTTTTATAATACTTCTCATCCTTTTTAAAGAAAGCAAACTGAAGCTGCAAAATTCATTGCTAACTACAACCGAGGAGGAGGAAAATATAGTGACAATCTGATAATTCAAGAGATCATGATTAGGGTGGAGAGAAAACGAGGTACAATAGAGTTTAAAAAATGGCATGGTTGCATATAACCTTGCAGAAGTTGATTACAAGGAAGGGTGCACACAGCAAGATGACATACACATCCACTGCTAATTTTTTCAAGCTGTATCAAACAGAATTATATGTTTTCTGGAATGATTCAGAGATGGCTCTATTTATGGCGATTCCCATTCCTGGGATATGAACATTTGAAAAGCATCTGCCAGAATGTATATTTAAAAGGATGAACTCTGGACCCCATCATGCAAATGCTCTAAGGAGATGTCTTAACTGATATGATGTAGGACACCAGCTCCGATTTCCTGTCCCCTTCCATTCCCACTGTGAGATATACTGAGCACAGAGAAGTGAGAGGGTGGCAGGGAAACACTAAATCTACAAGCATTCCTGTGAAGAACACCAGTACCTAAACGTACGCAGAACTTTTGTTGTTGGTCACTGACAATTATATGAAGAAGTCTCAAGTCTTCATGGTCAATGGGTGGAAATGTTAGGAATAAAATCTTCCATATTTTATCCTTATATAAACAGTTACAGTGTCATTATTTTAAGAAGCTATATAAACCCATTTTTTCATATTAACTCCCACACTTCTGCCAGTGTTTGTCCTGCTGACAATTGCATCCTGAAATGCCCTGATAGGAAGCCTCTGTTTGGGAAGAACATAAAGTTTTTTAGCTGGCAAAAGGTCCTTTCTTATCATACCAGTTCCTTGAGGAAGAGCATAAAGAAGTGGCATTATTTTGCATTACTCAAGAGAGGGATCAGTGCTTTTGTGACATCAGCAGCTATTACACCCATGGGCACCCACATCTCAAAATTACTTTCACACCGAACAATTAACATGTTACTCTAAAGAAAGAGACAAAGGCTACACTTCTTAAGAGCCTGGAAGCACAGCATGAACGATGAACATGAGCATACGAATGTATGCAATAACAGCGATTCCATCTACATTTGCCCAGCATTTTACTACTTATGGTGTGGGGTGGAGGGGGGAAAGTCAGGATTGGTGTAAAAATAGATTTTATTAGAATCCAAATGTTATTTCCTGTACCAATCAGCATTCTTTTAAACTATGCTGCCTTGCCCCCATGACCTTGGGGTAACTTTCTTCTTCCCACAAGTTATGCCTTCACAGATGCTTATCTACAGTTCAACAGAGAGTCTTACTTCCTGAGTTAGAATGACATTTGGAGCAGAAGTGATAGGTTGAGAGGCTAGAGAGCTCTCCAAAAAACAAATATTCAGAGGTTTGAGGGCCATCCAGCTCTCCCAGATGCATAGCAGAGCCTGAATGTCCTCCAAAGCCAAATTTGGAGGCCTGAAAGGTGACCTAGAGCTGCTTGAGTGACCTCAGAGCTGCTTCCTAGGAACACATTCAATCGGATGCTCAGCTGATAACTTTCTCGAGGAAAATAACATACCTACCCTGTGCCCTACATACTAATCTTGAGCGTGTTACAGATTATTAAATTCTGGCAGCAACAGCAAGCAGTACGTGAGCACAGTAAACGGAAGGCCCCCTCTACCCTATCCAGTGACACAAATGGAGTAATAGTGCTAAGGGACTGTGAAGAGTCGGTGCAGAACGTTAATCAGTACACCAGACTATCAAGAGGGAAAGCTCCAGGGAGTGTAAACATTATCCACTTAAGGGAGATTTCTATATACAATGCATACATATCAGACTTCCTGTCTCTCAGGTTTTTTTAACTGCATAACCTTTGTGGTAGGGTATCTGTCAGTCTCCTTTATACCTGAAAGTTCCTGTAAACAAAGAGTATTATGATACATCTCAGGAGCTTCCCTGAGGTATTGTTCTGCTGCTCTTAGCCTGAGGTCACTGTGCAGTCAGTCTTCCGGATATTCCCCTTGACTATCAACTAAGGAGCCACATGCTGGTGTGTTGCGACTCTGGGCCAATTTAATATGAAGCTCACACAACGCAGCCTCCCTTGAAACCGGCATCTTTAGCAACTTTGTGAAATCTTCTCATTTCCTTCCAGGGACCAAGAGAGGGAAAGAAATTCTTAGCTATCAAGCTGTCAAGAGTGGAAATGTAATTGTCTCTGGGCATCTGCTGTTCAAGAACAAGACAGTTCTGACACAAAGCGTGGCCATTTTATAGCGATCCACTGACAAGCTGTGCAAAGGTGCTGGCCTTCTTTGAGACTTAGAATGCCATGAAATCAAGTGACCTGTTGAGGTTAATGAGAATTTGGGTGGTGAGAAGAATAGAGTTCTCAGATGCTACATCTATAGCTGGATGGACATATGAATCTGGTATGCATCTAACTATGAGTGGTAATCAGGAGTGAAAACTCTGTGGTCCAATACAGGCAGCATATTATTTTAGGACTGAAGAACTTATTTCAGTCTAAACATGCATAGGATTGAATCCTAAATTACACAACTATCATTTTGATTTGGATTATCACTCTGTGATGTGGGTAAAATCAATGCTCAAGGAGGCATAGTAGTAAGAATTTTCCTTGCAACGGTATACCTTGCAATTCTATTAGCTTTCATCACCTCCTTACAAATCTAGCAAGAAAATTGGCAGAAAGCAGTTGCCAGAGCTTTAGGGGAGACTAAGTCAAGGCATGTACAATTAAGCTAATGAATCTTATGATGACTGCTTTGGCAGACTTATGGCAACATATTCCCTCAAAATTCATTAAGGATTTTTGCCCTCTCAAGATGAATGCCACCTTATATAAAGTATTTAAATAAATAAGAAGTATCCTTGATTAATCTTAGCTTCATCGGTTCATTCCCTGCTGCATAATTCTCTACTGTTCCTTTCCACCCTGAATTTATCCCCTTTCACCCACCTTGATCACCCAGTTTTCATCATTGGAGGTCAAAAGGACAGCTTCCCTGTGCTAACATGAGAATGGTACATTTTACACATGCAGTCTCCTACTACAAGGTTATTTTCACCTTTTTGACTATAATTATGTAAGTTACCGGGTGTGTGCAGTGGTGTCATTCCAGAAACTCAAACAGGGCTATTGGAGTTCAACCTGAAATGTTCAGCATAAAAGTAGCTGCATATTAAACTTGTGCAAGCAATTGCACCAAGGGTTGTGCAACCAGCTGTCAAAGCAGCTTTAGCTGGATTCACCTCCTGTGCACAGTTCAGACTCCCTTTTCCATTAGCGTGTCATCATTTGCACAAGTAGAATAGCACGATGGTACATCTAGTTTATTTAATCATTGGCTAATTTATAGCTAAATTCTAACATTCTTTCTGTCTCTTAATTTTAAGATGCCTGAATACCTTATCCTTTGACCAATTGAAGTAAATAGCAAGGTCTGTGTCATACTTACCCTTATAGCATTCCTAAAAACAAAAACAAGTCCTAACTCTCAAAATATTTAAGATTAGAAAAGAGAAATGAGCCTGCATCCAAGGAGTAACTAAGATGATCCTGTTGAAAATTCTTTTTCTCCTTTATTGTACTCCAGGATAATTGTACTCGAGAATTCTCTCTCTCTCTCTCTCTCTCTCTCTCTCTCTCTCTCTCTCTCTCTCTCACACACACACACACACACACACACACACAGAGTCCCCTTGTTTGTTGGACTGGATTGCAGGTGGCAACAGTTACATTTTGTTTCTCTAATTCTACTGTTCTCCATTGTAGTTTCATTTTTATTTATTCATTTATTTAAAGTTTGTCAATACTTTTCTCTACCGTTCTTTATCAGACACTCTCAGAATGGTGTACAAGCATTTAAAGCAGCATAAAACATGGAACTATAGTTTTCTTAGTATGCAAAATATATGTGCATTTGAATACAATCCATAGGTAACAATTCAATGCTTCAGATTTACTCAGAGTTAAGTCTGGTTAGGATTGCAGAGTTCATAGTACTACAATTTTTAAAGAGGGGATAAGGGTAGGCACACTTGCCTAGGAGGTATCATTTGAGATGATTAGTATCTAGATTGCAGCACAAAGTTCAGAAGCAAAAAATCTTACAACTTTTGCATTTGCATATATTGGGAAATTTCTCAAACAGCAATAAAAGAATAGCAAGGACTAACTGCGTGATGCCTTTGCCTTTCTCGGAAGTTCCTCACAGTGTGAGACTCCGCAAACCTACCACACAGTTCTAACATGGAGACACTAGGAAGGGAAGAGCACCTCCCAATGAGCCTGGGAGGTGCTCTGACTCATCCTGGGTGTCCCACTCCCTTCCTCCCCCTTGTTCCTCCAGGTGATATCCCAGGAGACACTGCAGGAAGAACAGGTTCCCTCTTTCTCCCTGCCGTGAAGCCAAGCCAAGTTTTTGCATGCTGTGGCTCTTTTCATGCCTTATCTACTTTTGGAGGTCATGGTTCTTGTTTTTGCTTTAACCCATTTTGAAGGCATGTAAAAACAGGGATGGGACCCTTAAAGACCCTCATAGCATAAACTTCAGGATTTGGGGGAATACACATGTGATAATAGGCTACCCTCCGGTTTGCAAGAGTGGGTGATCTGGTGCACATTAGGCCCGGCCCCCATAAAATCCAGTGAATCTGCTGAGGAAAAACCAGAGGGTCCATTTACAGATAAGAACAAGCAGGCCCTTTCTGCAAAAGAGGTTCTGAGATGAGGAATGAGGAAGGAAAAGTCCAAGGGTAATCAGGGGGAGAAAGCGAGCAAAGCACCCATGACAAGCTCTGTTGTCTCTTGGTCTTATCATGGGTGCTCTGCCAAATAACCACCCCCAAAAGGGTTATGAGGGACAAATTCTCCCTTTCCGTGAGTGAAGGGGGGCACATCTCAGCCCAAGTGAGATTCACACTGCAATCCTAAACACACTCCTTGGGGATTAAATCCCACTGAACTCAGCAAGATCTACTTGGTTCTACTTCTGCATTGCTTTTACTTTTATTTATTGGAGCTTAGCTCCACAGGTTGGCCCTTGGCAAGAGAAAGAGGCCTGCTGCAAAAGGAAGGGCTCTGCTTGCAAAAGGGCTGCACTCACTGTCTTTCCGTGTTACTGTTTGAGGTGGGCTGAAGGGCTGCTGTGGAAAAGCAGCAGCAGGGAATTAATCCAGGGTAATTCTGGATCCCTCCCAATACTTTCGGCCCAGCCATCTACTTAATGCTCAAGGCAAGGGACAGTAAAATGGAATGGCTCACTTTCAGCGGCATTTTCTTGTATCAATCCTTCTGAAGTGCATATATTTCTTGTAGATCCAGTATCATTTCTGTGTTCCTAACCAGACGTGCTGATTGAGCTAAAGGAGAGTTAAATAATAGTCATCATCATGTTCACCTTTAAAAGTAACAAACTCTGCAAAAATAGTTTCTAAATGGAGAACACCTGTGGTCAAGACTTGCTGACAGGAAAAGTTGTTGATTACATCTAGAAACATGGGTTATGAGCAGAGCTTCCTTAGCACTGGATTTCTTGTTTGTTAAAGTGTTCCTTTATTTTAGGAAAACAAAGCGCTGCTTTAGGGAAATATACTTGGAGATGTTTTGACGCATATTTTAGTGACCTGCTCATGACTATCCATACAAAGAATGGACCCGGGGTGCCTCTTTCGGCACTGTTAGGCTTCATGCCCCTCCCAATTTCTATTTTACATGTTCAGAGGTAATTTAGCATTTAAGTGGAAAGCTGGCATGCACACTGCAAATCACAGTGTTACCCACCACCAGGAGTTAAAAAACTGGCTTTGTCTTTTGGAGTTCAGATCCCACCTTCCCCATGGGAGCCTTTTTGTGAGAGTACCTGTAACAGTCTCCCAATTCCAAATATGCCACTGACCCCCAAAAGTGGCATATTTGGATTTTTCCCCTTGAAAAACCCATCCAGAAGGATAATCTCCTATCATACCTTTATAACAAACTACCTTTTAATTTATCATTTAGCTCTGCTCACATCTGAGGGAGCAGGATTAATTCTAACCTGATAGGTATTTTGAGACAAAATTGGCGATCCCTATTAGATCAATTCAGGGGCATCTCTACATAAAACAAGCTTGGGTAAAAGCAGAGATGGCCACTTTGAAAGTACTGAAGAGTTCAGATAAGTTAAATTATTATGCTTAATAAGGGCACGAAGAAAGAATGCAATAGTGACCAGCTGAGAAAAAGCATTTTGAGATCAGCAGATTGTGTTGCCACCAAGAAGGTATGTTATTACTTTCCAATACAGTAGACATTTGTTCACTGCAGTCTTACAAGTATTGTCTATAATTAAAAATGTAATTGGGAACTGAACTTAGAAAAAATCTTTTCAATATGTTAACTTTCAGATTACTGTTTGCAACAATTAAGTGTCCTGGTTTTGGACTCTGGTTTTTGTTTTTTAAATTGTTTAAGCTGTAGGTCAAATGTTCGGATAAAATGAGTCCATGAAAATTTGCCTTTTGTTGTACCCATACTTATCTTTCTCCATTGTACTGTTTCAGAATTTTATGTTTTAAGTAATAAAGCTTCTAATCTTCTTTGCAGCAGTATCTACGGGCATAAGAACAATAGTGAAAACACTCAAAATTAATAGTTCAGCAGCTTAGGGCAGGCGAGGCATTCATCAAATAGAAATAACAACCAAGACTGGATGCATAATTCCAATTTCAACATCTCTGATTTGGTTTAAAATAACAACAGTAAGATTACTTACTATTGTGCACTTAATGTCCTCTGGCTTAACTTCATTGTCCAATTGTTACATAAAGTTATACCAATCACACATCATCCTTTAACACTGATGAAATGACTTTTTTTATGTACACCAAAAATTTCCATTGGAGCTGACTGAGCTGGATCCCAGCTTGCTCATACAGCAGAGGTCTCAGAAGGCAGGGGAGCCATGAGTTGGCCCAGGAGACATTCCAGAGGGCAGGTATTTGGGAACGTTTCCCGCCCCAAGACTTGAGGTAAAAAATGGGTCCCTGCCAAGAACACCTGGCTGGAGTTATTGCCCTGCACAGCAAAGGTGAGAACTGCTGGCAGCTGGGGAAGACAGGAAAGCAGGTTTCCCTTGAGTTGGCTGCCTGGCATTACCCCATCGCAGGGAAAAGGGACTCAAATATCCCGACTCTGAATTCTAACTTTACTGAAGGCACTTTTCCACAACCACTTTTAAGGACATGGCTGCAAGGAGGCCTGTGTTAGGTAACCAATGAGTAGGGCTAGCCTTCTTGTTTTATTCCAGTGGTGCATCAAGGAGTCCAGGTGCCTGGAACTGGGATACTAGGCAGTTTTCACATTTGTGTGTTAGTGCTGCTATGATTTATCTTCTCTTCTCTCTCCCAGTGCTGCCGCCCCTCCTTTGCTTAAGAAGATTCTGTTTTTCCTCTGATTTAGTGTTTTGATTAGTTGTGCTGCTAAGTCCATGTCTGAACTGCAGGGAGAGGCACCAGCTCTGGGCAGGTGCAGCCCAGTGGCAGATGGTAGAATGGGAGTTTCTTTGGTCTTCCATTACTACTCACCCTTAGAGAAAACCTACTGAAATCATTAGTTACTTCTTATATTCCATCAATTTAAATCTGTTTATTCTGGTATGACTTAAGGCTGAATTCCAACTATTGTTTCCTGATCACACACAATCCACCAGTCCAATGAAACCCAATCAGACTGTTCTAGAGTAAGTGGAAGTTAACCAAAGGGCTTGAGAATATAGTTTCATCTTAATTTTATAACACTGAGTACTTCAGCCTCGTACATTCAAAAATAGCCCTTTTGTCCTTGCCAATATCAATGAACTAAAATGGCACCCTCAGAACCATTTCTAGCCACTAGATCTAAAACAATGTTTAAATCCATGCTGGTACATCATCTATTACCTTCTTTTCTTTCCATCAGTTCTGGGATAGTTGCTTCAGACTTGTACTCAGGTGAGGCATATCCTGACACTAAACATAATTAAAATGTTGCAGTTTTCATGAAGTATTTATTTCATGAAGTATTGCATGATGTGTGTGATTTTTATCCCACCCTATTAGTCATAAGGCTTTCTGGGTGGTACAAATAAAAGTAGCCACACTAAGTGCTCATTAACCAACATGAGGTGGCCACATCTGTTTAAGAATTTAAAAATCTGTTATTTCCATTCATTCATTCATTCAACTTAGCTTCTACCTTTTTCCTCAGAAGAACTGGCAATAACATACCAAATGACAAAAATATAAACACAACATAATAGCAAATCATCCAGTGCTACATTTTGATATGGAAACTTACCCTCTGCTATTTCTGAATGTGTTTTAGTATTTCATTTATTTAAGCACTACTGTATTTTTAGCCAATAACTGAAATTGCCTGGGTGGTGTACAATGCATTAAAAGCAAAGTTGAAACAATAAAAAAGATGTTAAGACAGCATAAAACCAGCAGCAAAAAATAAAAACAAGTACAGTATCACAAAACCACATTTAAAAAGCAACAGATTAATGTACTAGAAACACTAATAATAGTTCTTAAAATGCTTGGAAGGATAACATTGATTTTCACCTGTTGCCAAAAAGAATGCAAGGTAGGCACTAGCAGGCGTCCCTAGAAAGAGTGAATTCCACAAACAGGAGACCACCACTGGCAGGTCCTTCTCATTACCACCTACCACACCTCATTCAGTAGTGGGATGTAGAAGAGGACCTTCTAGAAGAATGTCTAGGTAGATAAATATGGTAGTTACTTTTTCCAGCTGCAAGTAAAATAAACCTAGTAATTAAAACAAGCCCGCTCTGAAGCAAGATTGATTAAAGACAATTGAGGTATGCCATGATGAGTGAACAGGAAGCAGCTGATCAGCTATGTGACAAATAAAGGTAAGGAAGCTACTAATTAAAGGAATAGTAGCCCTGACAAGGCACGACAGGACTTTGCCAGTGCACACGTAATAGACTGGAACTGCACCTGCATTGTAAGAGAACAAACTACCTTGCGAAAGAAAAGTAATAGAAAAACTAGGGGGGGAAACCTGCAGCGTAAGAATGCATTCTGTATTATCCCTGAAAAAGGGATGGGTGCATGGTTGGATGGCAAAGAAATCTTATGGTCTGTGGGAAGAACATTTGAAGAGCCATAACATTGTTCAGACTCCCTCTCCTAAGATTTCAGACATTCCTATAACCTCAGGAGAATTCTTGGTTTCCATCCCTCCCCCTTCTACACACAGCCAGCAGCCCCAAATTTCTGAGGACACAGAAGCAATTTTGGATGATGAAAAGGAGCTGGGAAGTGGAGATCAGGATCTGCAGTATCACTGGGACTCTCCAGCCTTGCTTCTGGGAACACAACCTCACTAAATGAACCTAGAAACCCATCCAGAGTGGGAAGAAGGAAAGACAATGACAGAGAAGCAAAACCCGCCTGAATTGCTCTTTTTGGTCCGCTGGTAGTCTGACCCCAGTGCACTGGCTAGTCAGAATACTCCAACATAAAAGCATTCCTTTAACAGGTCTAAGATCATGCCTAAATGAACTAATGTACTCCATTTCAGACTATGCTGCCAGTGTTAAAGTAATTCCAATCTATCTACAACTAGGCAGAATCCCAGAAGTGAAATACTACCTGAAATGGATAAAAACACATTGTTGTTTCATTGCTAGGAATTCACAATTCATGGAAGGAAATTCACCTTGAAGGAAGAAGCCTCTATATAAAATCCGTACATTCTATATATTTACATTTACAAATGTACAATCTGTACATTTATATTCACATTTGCTGTGCTATAAAATAACCACCTGGAAAGACCCATCATGGTCTCTTCTAAAGACACAACAAACTGTTATACAAGATTTAGTGTCCAAATATGTATCAAGCAGTTCACATATGCAAATTATATGAAGAGATTAAGTATTTGGCATAATTCTCCATTACAAGAACTGTCAAATATTTTCACAGTTGTTTTATGTTGAAAGCTGTTCTTTTTCCTCCCTCACGTTTTACAAAAATTAATGCAAAGTCTCCATCTGGTGGCCATGGATACATGTCACCAGCTCCAAAATGATGTTCTCATGTGCTTTCCATGAAAAAATAGGAGGGAATAGAAAGGCAAGTGTTCATCCTACTTTACCAAGGTTGGTGGAGACATTGCAAATATTGCTTTCTTCAGCACTACACTGAACCTGATGCAGCACTACAAAAGATAGTAGTAAGAGAGCAGCAAGTCTCTCCTTCCCCCATAACACTTGAATGCTTGATGTGGCATCATAATACCAGGTATTTATCTATTAAATTTATATCCTTTTTTTTGTTACAATGAGTTTAAGCAGCTTACAGCATTCTCCTCCTCCTGCTCCCAATCTTATCCCCACCACAACAACCCTGTGAAGTAGGTGGGCTGAAAGTCTGTGACTGGCCCAAAGTCACCCGGAGGCCAACCGGAGACGAGAACCCAGATCGCCCGAGTCCCAGTCCCACATTCTTAACCACCGCTCCAACCTGGCACCACGTCAGGATTGAACAAGGCAGTACTCAACCCAAACTCATCCCATGCACTGCATTAGTAGAGTGTGGTGAGTGTGAAGGAACAGAGACACAGACGTAAAAATGTACATTCCTCAGACCATTATTACGTAAATAATCTTGTACTTTATTGTTTCCCATGTGATGCCTGGAATATTTATTTATTTATTTATTGAAAACATTTCTATGCCGCCCCATTCGCCGAAGCCTCGGGGCGGCTCACAACATAACCCTCACAACATAATATGGCCCCTTCTGGCCCTTAAAAGCTGCCATAGAGCACTGGGGGTTCTGATGTGAGGAAGCCTGGAGAGGAATGAAGGATTTGGAAAAGAGTTCAAGACTGAAAGGGGCAGAGAGATGAAGATTACAGAAAAGAAAGTAATAAGGAGGAAGTATCCATGGTTGCCTGTCTGAAGAGAATAGCTGTTGCATTCCACTTCTATTCCACATTTTTTCTTGCTTAAACTCAAAGCACACATCAATTTCTTACTGTAGAATAAGCATGGAGGAAGGACATTTATCTTCCTACTGTGGCCCTGATTTGGCTGGGGAACCCTGTTCCTACAGTTTGTATTACTAACCAATTGAAGCAAATGCATCTTTATTCGGGCAACTGATATTGGCAGCTATGAGTCCATTCTGGATCAGGGCCACAGCAAGAGACGTGGTTAAAGTCCCCACTGCTCACCATATGGGGGTGCTGCACACTTCTATACTACACTTACTCTAGAGTAAAAAGAAGACATGGCAGCCAGCTGCATCTTCATGTGTCTTGACCCTTGAGACGTTAAACTGTATTCCTACCCAAGTTCTCCCCACCCTAATGCTGTCCGTTGGTTGACTTTGCCCACCTCTTCTCAGGAAATATGGGGCTGGGGGAAGACCACTATACCCTACTTCGTTTTCTTGAATTTTAGATTCTAATCACAAGCATTACACAGGCATCAGACCTGCCATGCTAGCTCACACATATTACTAGACACCATGAACTCACAGGCAGAGAAGCCTAAAACACATCAGGCCTTTGAACGCATACTTTAAAAAAAACAACAACTCCATGCCACCTTTCTCCTTAACACAAGCCCAAGGCAGTTGATATAACCAAATGAGTAAGAGAAGAGTAGGTGGCCTACGGTAAGCAAGTGGCATGCCCTTCATCTCAGTAACGTTTCTTCAGCCCTGTTGCAGAGTGGCCCCATGCAGCTGGCTTAGTTCTGACCAGGCTGCGCCCAAGCAAGCGCCTGTTTTGGGTGCCCAGAGAACTGCTCACCTTCATGATTACCGGAAGCCAGTCCAGCCCCATCGATCCCAAGGAGGACTAACGCTGGATATGACTCAGTGCCCATACCATCCTGTGAGCCCTAGTTGGATACACACTATGCTGTGTACAGAGCAACGACAAAACCCTTCATTTTCCTTTCAAAGTACATATTCAAATGCATATTCGGATGCGTCAAGATCTGCATCACGCTTTTCAGAGAAGTGAGAAATCTGTAGAGTGGCTACATTCCAACCTGTACGTCGCACAGGGATTGGCAAATACTTCAATAAGCATATATGACAAAATCTAAGAGAGAGTAGAATGATCGGCCCCATAGGCCTAGATGAATGTTGGGCTACCACAGTTAATACACTTCAGCGTTTAATCTTAATATTCCCAGTTGCGTCTGCAATGGACGTGAAAAGGATAGAGACTGAGAAGCTGTAACCTCCCTGGTCTCAGAGACAAAGTGCAAGCCGAATAAATTACCTCCGCTACCCCTTGCTGTGATATCCACACTATGCCGCTGGAATAGCGATGCTGCCACTTCCACAGAGAAGATAAAAACTCTATATTTGCAGCAGCAGCAGCTGCCAGAAACTACGGCTCTGCACATACAGGACGATGCAGGGTTAACACATGTTCCTAATCACAGGTTCACAAGCACACAGTATTTTTCAGATCTTGAGCTTAACATCATGGCATGCTACGAGGTGACTGTCCTTCACACTTATAACTGGAAACTTTAGCAGGAGACCACCCACTGAGGCTTAGATTAAAAAGTATTTTGGCTATAAAAAAACCCGGAGGTTAATGAATATGTAAATTCAGTACAAATGGGTATGAGAAGTATACAAACAGAATGTAGCTTGGACCACAACTTACTTGATTAGATGTAAAGAGAGAAGGGAAAGCAGTAAACAAGAAGTTGGAAAGCTGATATTTAGCTTCCTTCCAGCCAGGGAGGGAAGGGGAATGTCTGAGATTCAGGTTTTCCTTGGGCTGTAAGCCATCCAGCCTGCAGCAGAGAACAAGGGGCAAGGCCCTGGAGCCTTCACTGCTAAAAGGCTTCCTCAGGTCCAGGTTTTGAGGGTGGGCAGGTAATAGCACACCGCCAGGAGTGCCTCGTATAGGATAAAAATAAAAAATAAAAAAGAGCTCCATTGGGGAAGGTGCACACAAAGGTTTTGCAAAGGGTATGCCGTAACACTGTAGAAAGGAAGCCTGCCACAAGACTTACGAATTTAACATCCATTCCTACTCATGGTTATGACGACACAAAATGGCGACCTCTTGTTGCTGCGTACTACCATTGGCTCTATTATCAGAAACCATACTGATGGGATGTCTAATGACAGTATTTGGAAAACAGAACATATTTAAGAGGGTAGTAGTTGATAATTATTTAATAAGTGTTGGCTTAATTTACATTGAGAACATATTAATTACAAATGTAATCATAATTAAAAATAATAAAATCAGAAAACAGTAAACAAACACAGGTGTCTTTGCTTTGCAGCATCAGTTTTATTTCTCATCACTAGATTCTTCTCCAGCAGTTAATATGTTGGCAGTACTGAGAATTTTTACCAAAATGGGAGCACCCAGGAATACATGGGATTTTGACAGCCTTTAAGAAATAGTTATAATCTTTCTAATTCATTTTCATATTTTCAGCTTGTCCTTTGGCAGTGGATCTTTTGAAATGGATGGGTAGAAGCATATTACATTCTACCTTCCCTCCAAATTCAGTGCGTTTTGGGATTATAGGTGTATAATTGAGACCTTGAGCCCAGATCATGGCTTGGTAATTAGTTCTCTTCACATGATGCTCTAGTGTATCACTCTACATGTCATGGTTTTGCTTGTTGAAGACAAGCGCTTTTAACTAGCCATCATTTCTCACATTTGAACATCATCAAAGCAGACAGTGTGTGAGAAACCTATGTCTTTCAAAAGTTCAGATTGCCTTTTATAAGCTTTCTGGGCTGTCTTTCCCCCCAAAACTGCCTTACAAAGTTGCAACCTGTGAAACAATAGAGATTGCTTCATGTTGTCTCTAATGTGCAGTATTCATATCTAGGTAGATTCAGGAGTGGTAAAATTGAAAAGCTAAATGGAGAAAGGAATGGAAACAATACATAAGAGACAAGAAAACGTTAAAACTGTGGCTAGCCAGGAAGAAAGCCTTCCTGGAACAAAGATGCCTTCAGCAGGCACTGAAAATAGCATGATGTTGGTGTTTGCTTGCACTTCAGAGGCAAAGAATTCCACAGAATGGCCATTTTGAAGACTCTTCTGGTGGATTCGTCAGGCCGTAAGTCCGTGTGGGACCATGAGGAGAATATTCTCCATTGACTTCAATGGCTGGGTGGGGTGGTAAAGGAGAAAGTGGTCCATCAGGATCCTGGCCCCAAGTCAATCAGGATGTTGTACACAAGTACTAGAACCTTAAGTCTGGCCCAGTAGTGCAATTCTCTCAACTAAAGCAAGTTGCGTGCTGAAGGGGGGCAACTCCAAGTAAGAGCCAAGCTGCAGATTCCACATTGCAGTTTCCAGAGCAGCCTTAAGGAGAGTCCATGCAGAACAAACTGCAGGAATGCAGTCTTGAGGTTACTAGCACCCATATCCCTGTGGCCAAGGTATCCCTGCCCAAGTAAAACGACCAAGAGTGCTAAAAGGCATTCAGAGCCACCAAAGTCACTTGGGACTCCAGTGACACTGGTAAATCTGGTGGTACCCCATCTATGAACCTGATCTTTCGGAGGGAGTGCAGCCCCATCCAGAACAGGCAATGAGTTTACCTCCTGGCCATGCAAACCACTAACCCACAGGGCTTTTGTCTGACCTTGAGAGGCAAATCACGGAGACAAATTTATCTTAGAGGATGTGTTTGCTGCAGAGAGTTTTCAGATAGCAAATCAAGGGTGCCCAAATGTCAGCATCATCAAATTGAAAGCCAATTTTTGAACAGCTTTCTTCTTGAGCATCAGAAGTGTGTGGGATAATGTGGGTATCTGCTTCTTGTTGAGATGACAGAATGTGCAGCTTCTCCAATAGGAAGCTGACCTACAATAAGCACAGTCTTGAAGTGTCCTTGCCTTAGCAATCAATTCTTTTCCAGGCAACACTTCAGCGTCTCCCTTGTTTATAGGTGAACTGATAAAATTTCCCCACTTGTCAGGTTTTGAGATGTGCTTCTGTCTCATACAACATGCCTAACAACACCCCCTTCACATAGCTTTGGTCGGTGTTGCCTGGTCCCTTTGAGGGGGGTGGTTGTAAAGGGATCAAACCCAACAGCCAGTCTGTGAAACACAGTATTGGCTAATATGTAATTATCTGCTAAAACATTAAAAATGTGATGTGCTTAGGCTTCTAAATCTAAAAACAGTGGTGCCATCCACTGTCACTGCGTACCTTTCAGTGCACAAAGGGAGTGTCCACAAATTACCCCTCTTACCATGGGAGGCAATGGACCTTTGCCTGCTGGACTTAGGAACCACCCGACCTTGCAAAAGGAGGTCGGGTGCTGAACAGCTCCCGTTTAAGGATTTGTCATGTCAACGTAGTCAGCACATCAAGGCAGGTATTGTTGGATCCGACTCTCCTGCCTTGGTCTGTTTTATCATGTTTCTGGTAGTCCTTTTCTCAAATCTTTGAAAGTGTTCATCTTCACTTTTGAATGGCTGTTTAAAACATGCCGCTGCCATTTGGTTCAAAAATAATCAAGCAAAAACAAGTTTATTAACTTTCTACACTGGATATTCTGGCTAAAGTTGTGAAGCGTCTCTTTTCTTGTATGAACTTGGATATTTATGACAACATGAGTTCGCTGCTAAACCTTGCATACCAATACATTTTAAAATCTCACAAGTTTGTGCTAGGTTCTGAATCTTGTGAATTGATCTCTTTGGCACTTGACTTGGTCTTTCCAGTTTAGACACAGTGAACCCCCCCTCCCCCCCAGTCAAAAAAAATTGCCAGAGATTAAACTCTGGGTGGATTCATCCCCTACTCTTTGTTGTCAGCAAACGTTTTACAAACTCCACTATTACTATTCACAAAATCTCTTCAAGTTTGAAAAACGTATGTAATGCCTTTATATATTTTATATATGCTAGTATATTATTTTTTCTGAAAAATACTTACCTCTACATGATCTGCATTTGAAATACTTTCCTTAGAAAGCCCAGTTGTGGTTTGGTCTTGGTGACACCACATTTAATTATAGTAAATGAAGAAAATAGGCTATTTTGTGATGTCATTGCTAGTATACCAGCCCAAGTCAACAGTGGAAAAGTGACTTTCCTGTTAAAAGTAGTCTGTCAAAAAGTAATCACTTGCATTGAAGATTTGCCTATAGGGAATCAACTTTTCATGGCTTTTCCACCCTACTATAAATAAATTAGGGTGGAAATAAATTGAAAGTGAAAAGATAAATTAAAATGGAACTGGGAAAGACAAAAGAAAGAGGGTAGGCCTTGTTAAGCATAGAGCTCAGAATTGGGACTTTCTGCATGCCTCCTGGATACTTGGATCTGTAAGTAGAGCATGTTCTTCCAGGACAAAGAAAAGCACAGTCTATAGTTGAAGTCAGTTCTATACTACAGCTCTATGCTGTATTGATGTGAAAAACTGAAAGGAACTTCTTGGGTCTTAAACTCTCTTGGCATAGATATCTTATGCAAAATTGGATACCTAGGCTAACTTTAAATGCAGTGGGATTCTACATTCTAAATGCATGTCCTCTGCAGAATTATGTATGATCTTGCTCATGTTCTGCAATAGAAGGCTTAAGGAAATCTTTGAAACTAATACAGAGTATATCACTGATGGGAAAAACAGTAATGGGGGTAGGCAATTTCTCTCCATGTGACCTGCTGATTCTTTGAAGGTGGCTAAAAGAACATTAACTGGCTATGTGAGAGAAGCAGTGAGAGAAGGCTAGGATGCTGTAATGACAGCAAAACGCGCTTAGTGTTTCACATGGTCAGTTTGTAGAGCCCCTTCTGGAGCAATGTTGTCTATTTTTGTTTAATTATCCTAAATAATCTGGTGCTATCAGCAAACATGGCCATGGAACTGCTCATTCCTACCACCAGATCACTTATGAACAAATTAAATAGCATCAACCCTAAAATTGATCTTTAAGGATCCCACTATTTATACCTATCCATTATAAACACTGACCATTTATTCCTAGTCACAATTGTTTGATCAGTAACTGATCCATAAGCAAATCTCTTCTCTTGGTCTACGACTAAGTCTTCCCTCAGAGGTCTTTAATGAGGGAGTTTAGCCTTATTTAAACATTCATCTGTGTTCATTTTCTGAATAGAAGAGCCTTTGTATCCATGGAGACTCTTCAGACTGTTGACAGTGCTGATTACCAGCTTTCTTAATCACATGAACATAAGAGGGTCTCTTCTACAGAAAGTCACCCTCCACAAATAAAGAATGATGGAAACATGTGAGGAAGTAAATAGGGCTAGAGCACTCTAGCCCCACACCTTTACTGAACACATGCCAAGAATGCCTGAAAGGGGTCCACCCCACCCCACCCGCATGCTCTTTGAATGTCCAAGTAAATAATATCTACTGGATCACCCCAATCCCCATGCTTGCCAACACTCAAAGCATTTTCAAGATTTAGTGAAATAAGATTTACTCTTGCAGAAGTCATACTGATTAATCCTCATTTAGAGTCATTCTATAGTCTTGATAATTACATCTTGAATTTGACTTTGAACATTGCTTTCCAGCAACTTACTCAGAACAAAGATTAAGCAAGCTGCCCTGTAAATTCCTGTAAACAGCACAACCCCATACATTTTAAAAAGTGGCTCTGCATTTGCCACTTTCCAGTACAGAAATGGACACGTTACATTTTCTGCTAGAAGACTAGCAACTTCTTTCACATCAGTTTTTTTTTAAACTCTCATACTGTGGTTGGTTTCATCAGTATCATCTCATCATCACTGTGTATCATTGTTCTTCAGACTCTCTTCCTAAAACGATCCCTACAGCCAGATAGCTCCCCCACATCTTCTATGATGAAAAAGATGCCAAAAATTTGCTTAGCTTCTCTGCAGTCTTGCTTTCCTTTGGTACACCTTTATTATCCAACCACATGCTGGCTGGTTTGCTGTTGCTGTATTAAAACATTTTATTCCTGGTCTTAGTGTCATCAGCAATGTTCTCCTCAAAATCCATTACTGTCTCCCTTACTGTCTGCTTGAAAATTCTTTATGCATTATGTCTTTCTTTTCATTTCCATTTTCTGAAGGAAGCATTCTCTTCAATAGCTTTGTTGATATTATTATAACTCATTTCCATATCACCTAATAGCTGAAGCTCTCTGGGGGTTCACAGCAATTCATAAGTACAGCATCAACAATAGATAGTAAAATACAGTTAAAATAGTAGAATTCAACTACAATGAAATTCCAACACACCAAATTTTAAAATGTCGAAACAACTAAAACATTTTCAATAAAAAATAGAACTGTTAAAACAGCTGACATGTTCCATCATATACTATTAAATGCCTGGAAACAGGTCAGGTGACTGATAGTCCCTTCTGCTAGTTCTATAGACCTGTTCTGTTCTGCTCTGCTCTGGAAGCAAGAACTTTGGCTCATTTTTGGTTGAATTAAGAAATGCTAGCTTCATTTGACTGCCTCACTTCCCTTTAAATTTCCTGTTTGTCTCCTCATTTTAGGGGTTTCCTCCTTTGAAGTCACATGTTGCATGTTCTATTTGCATATATAGATGAAGAACGATAACACCATGGACCCCATTGAACAACACTTCACAGACTAATTCCCAGACACCACTTAAAATTATGATTAAACATCTCCTGTGCTTGGTTCCATGATTAACCATTTTAGATCAAAGTCATTTCAGGTATGCAGAAATTCTACCTTTATTGTGGCCTGACTACTAATTTAGCTAATCTATGTAAAGATAACTGAAGATATCCATTAGTACAGTTTGAATATTTTGTTTTCCATCTGAAAGTCACTCTAAGGGACTTATTCAGAGGGTCAATAAGCTACATCCAATAGTAAATTCTTTTTGAGGTATTGCGTTATCATGCACAGTAGCTCTGTGAAGGAGACTGCAACTTCTAATTTGACATTAAGCCCTCATTGATGTAGGACAAAGCAGCAGTTTTTAGCTCTAGGGGCATCAACAGGTGTCTATTCAACACATACATTCAGAGAGAACTTACACGCATATGCACACACACACTGCTTGTCTTGTATACACTTGGATATTATACAACCTATTATATTTAAGACATGAGTTAACTTGTGCTACCTCACCCTTGAAATAATCTATGAGGAACCAGGGCTCCTCTGTCCTCATCACATATACAAGCTACCTACATTTACTTCCATCATCCCCTCCATCCATTCCCACCCATCACTTCACACACAAACACATCCAACTTCCACACACACACAATTAGTCAGTTTTAAATATCCCCAGCTCTCTGCTGCCACTGAAAAGGGCTCCATGGTTCCTGCTATAAACTATTTTTTTAATCCAAGCATTCCAACTTCACTAGTTTGATTCAAACTATTCTAGTACTAGCATAGAAATACCTATTTAAGACATAATCTTAAGATAATCTATTTGTGGTAAAACAAGTAATGACCTCTTTAAAAGTGCCATTACCCTCCAGTGGTTAATGCGATTTTTAAAATGAATTTAGCACAAGCAAAAGATTTCTAAGCCTTTCTGGGCCCAGAACGTTCTTTCAAATAATGAACAACTTTCGTGTAAAGTTCTCCTTCAATATACTCCCTCCAGCTAGGAATGATAAAAACTGCTGGGAAGAAGTTGAATCAGCCACACTACACCTCTCTCATGCAAAGGCTCTCGCTGGGAGAATCTAGTGTATAAAATGTCCTCAATAAAAGAAGAGAAAGAATCATGGGAGTCAAAAATTACTTTCCATGTAGAAGAAAGGTTATATTAGCACTGGGCAGTTCAAATTAGTCCCTCTAAAGCTGCAGCTGCCTTGCTTCACATCTGAAGTCTCAATCTCTAGAAAAGCAAGCTGAGAGGAAACTTGTGTAAAAGAGCAACCCAACAGTGAGTGAAGCTAAGCAAGGCAGATAGAGGAGTGTGCTTCTACGGGTAACAGCTGCTTCCATTCATTCAATAACTCAGCACCGCATTAGTG
Organism: Varanus komodoensis; assembly: GCF_004798865.1. Classification (NCBI taxonomy): domain Eukaryota; kingdom Metazoa; phylum Chordata; class Lepidosauria; order Squamata; family Varanidae; genus Varanus; species Varanus komodoensis. The sequence goes on from NW_025336045.1 coordinate 3,991,617, forward strand.
GTAGTGGCTGATTTATATAACATATTGGATTCCACAGCAGCTTCAAAAAATTGTTTCACCAGCCTTTTGCAATAGCAAACCATACACCTACCCCAACACATTGATTCCAAACATTAATTTACGTATTGTCGTGGTTAGCAGTGTGGGTCTGGGACTCAGGTGATCTGAGTTCTAGTCTCCATATAGCCATGGCCCCAACTGGGTGACTTTGAGCCAGTCACAGATTCTCAGTTCAACCCACCTCACAGGGTTGTTGTTGTGAGGCTAAGATTGAGACTGAGAAACATGAGAATTTACGTGAGCCACTTTTTTAAAGGGGAGGATATAAACCTAACAATTTCACTCCTAAAAAGATAGTTAGCTTGCCTAAGCACATTCAAGGCATTACATTCTCCAACTGCAGCACGCTAAATCCAAGGGATTCTCTTTACTATCTTCAGTTAAGTGCAATTTCATTTCTTTCCTTTCTATTCCACAATACATTCACCATAGCAACTAATCTATCTTGTCAGTCTGGTTCCCACCCACCCCGCATTAACAGCTTCCTGTGTTGCTCGATTCTCTAAAACTTTCTGTACATCTGAGCAAAGCGATATCCCCTGCTTTAGGAATGGACTCTTATCCAAGAGGCAGTACCTTTTTGACAGTGGCACCACCTTTATAGGGTGTCCTCCTCAGGGAGGTTTTCAGGACCTAATGCAGGTAATTAATCCGAAGGCTTTTTTCTCCAATACGCTGCAATGAGCAATCACTATTGCTCATTGCAGCGTATTGCTGTTGCATTTTCTCCTGTTGGGAAGGCATCACTATTGTCATACTGAAATTTTGCTACTACTATTTTGTATTTGCTCACCACTGGTATGGTTGTGCTTCTGTTTGTATTCTGTAAACCATTTTGGGATTATTTTTCATTCAGAGAAAATAAGATACAAATTAGGTTTTCTTAAAGCACCATCTCCTATGTATTATTTACTGCAGACATATACTGGTTGTTGGTCTTTGTACTGGTACATATAGCAAGAATTAAGTACATTTCTTCATGGCAAAATAGCCAAAGCAAACTACATTCTAATCTTAGCAGTGACATTGCAATAAACAATTGGAAGTGCAACAGTATCCGGTTTGCTCTATACTCTATAAACTAGTGATTCCCAAACCACTCTGGGGGGGATCGGGGGGGGGGTGTTATTGTTTTAAATTTGCAGCAGAGCAATAGACCTAATACAGAGACGTGGAGGCAGAATGGTTGTCACCGAAGAGGAAAGGGTGCAGTAGCCCAAAAAAGTTTGGGGAAACTTGCTCTAAACCATCCTGACAGAATACATACTTCTCACTCCACAGTCCTTACTACCTCTCAGAAAAGAAAAATCTCATTGATTACAGCAAGACTAATTTTCCATACTTTTTTTCTATCATGGCAGCTCCCAGCAAGTGGTAGTGTTAAAAACAGTAATCTATGATAAAATTTTACTTTTATCAAAACTTTATTACTATGACAGTAAAAAGCTCAGACTGCTTGAACCTGAATGTTTTTATTTAAATAAACTCCAGTACACTTGCTGCATATCCTGCAATGCTGAACACAGGCTTTAATAATATTAGCAAGAACACAACATCATTCACTATGCTAAATATCAATTCCCTCGCAAGTTAACGTGTAATCTAATAAAACTAGTTATTTGAGAATGTCTGAACAAATAAGAATTTCTGAACTCATCTGTGATTACATGAACTGTTCAGTTCAAAATTAACTCCCTTTTTCTTCTCTGGTGCTACAGTCTCTGCTTTGATAGATGAGCACATCAGCTTTCCAGCATAATGAAGCAGTTGTCGGAAGCAACAGTTCATGCAGCTCACAAGAGACTTACAATTTGGAGGCATGTTTTAAGCCATTTGTATTAAACATGTCACATAAACATGCAACAATTCAGACATACTACTGTTGTGAGAATCAAGCTGTAGATAAGTGCTGCTCAAAACCCAAATGCATCAGCAGAATCTACCAGTCACCAAGAGCCACTGAAAGCTGTAAAACTCTCACAACTGTAATCCAATGCAGCAGAAGGAGCTGCAGTAGAAAATGTAAAATCCAGATGTCCTTGAGGAGATATAAGCAACTGCTCACATATTCACATGCTCCTTCCTATGCGCCAGAAGTAGCTAATAAAAACCAACTTAAAACTATGAAATTACAGATTTTTGAAAACAGGTAAAGATGGCTAAAATGCCAATCAACGTTCATCATTTTCCTTATTACTAGATAACTACATACATATTAACTAGAACACCCTATCTTAGTGCATAGCAGACATATCCCCTACGTAATACAATGTATTGTTCATAAATATTAAGTTTGTGTCACATCAAGTTTTGGTCTAGTAAAAATGTTAAACCAATATGTTGTGGCTTGCATGGGTCCCAATCATACATCTGAAGTAGTAGTTCACCAAACTAAGAAATGGCCAAAACACACTGGCACTGCTTTTTCCATTTACTTTGTTGCTATGTTCCTTATGTTGGCAGATGCGGTGGAACCGTACCTTCAGCAATAGCCCACTGCAATATCAAACCAATCCATGAAGTAAATTTTACTGCAGAGTTTCAGAAGCCAGTTGTTACTAGTAATTTTTGAAGTTACATTCAAAATCATTAAGAATTACATAGCAATAAGAGTTTCAACAAAAATAGCAGTAAGGGTTTTTATAATATGAGGACTGCTGAAATGACAAAAGAGGGGGAAAAGCTTGTATCTACAAAAAGTCACTGTTTGGATCTCCAGAAATATTAAATATGATTCCCCTTCCCCCATTCCAAGAACAAATACCAAATCAAGGTATAACAAAGAATTTTAAAAGACTAATGCCTGTGGGGTGGAAGCAAACACTAAGATTCTAATTTAATGTCAAACATGGTTAACTTTTCAGGATGATGGATTTTTTTGTGATTATCTCATTGTGGTAGAATAATCCCATTAAAAGTTTTAACATTTAAGATGTTAACTCTTGTTCCGCACTTTTTACATGCAAGTTGAATAGTGCCCAAATCCATTACATGTTTCCAGCTGTAAAACTTAAGTTTTTACCTGGAAAACAAGCATTAAATAAGTTAGAACAAAAGCATCCTCCATAGAGGTTATTATAAACCTAAACTTTCCTTTTACAGATTAAAAAATCAATAATTTCTGGGTACCATTTAGATACTAAATACACATAATCTCTACTGAGCTGCAGACATGTTGGAAATGCATGAAGTTGTATTGATACAGATAGCACACTGGCGAATAAGCTAAACCTGAAAATTCTAAGGGTAGGGCACAAGAGAGAAAGGAAAGATTTAAAAGCTCAGCATGCATGGGAAAAATATATTTTCCTCCCAGCAGACCAGAAGCAAGCCCTGTTAAGAATAGAAGCTATTTGAAAGCAATTCTAAAAATTGCAATTATGGATATAGGGTGTAGTTCCCCTGCCCACCCATTCACTCTCTCTCATTCACACACACCCCTTCCTTGTAGGGCCCTGGCACGACCCACATAATATAAATAATGTGGCTTGAAATATCACCTTTGGTTGTTGTAATTCCAGTGTTATGACTACTGCTGAGCATGGACAAGAACCCAGGTATAGAGGACTACATGCCCGTTTCTCCTGATTCCAAGTCACTGAAGTCATGTATTAAATATGAAGGACAGTATCCAATGCTGCTGCAATACTGCTGTCCTAGGAAACAAGCACTTCTTAAAGCAGCCCTGCAAAAAGCTGAAACACCCATTTCTGGAAACAGGTCAGGTGACTGATGCTCCCTCTTCTGCTAGCTCTGCAGACCTGTTCTGCTCTGCTCTGGAAGCAAGCACTTAGGCTTACTTTTGGTTAAGAAATGCTAGCTTCATATTGCTCCAGCATCAGGTCTCAATGGTGCACAGAAAGCACTGGATGCTGTCCTGTAGAAATAACGTATCTTATTGTTTTAATAGTTATTTGAAACTAACCTCTCGTGTGAAGTGTTTATATGCTTGGCTCTCTCCATATCTGCGGTGTGTGTGTTGCTTCTGATTCTGTGCCTGAGGAATGGGCTTGATTGAGTTCTCTGTCACACTGTTGATTAGATAACTTGTCATTAAGCTGGTTTTCATTTTTTTCATTACTATTTAAGAGCACCTTCTGTCCCCCTTTTGTCTTAGTAGTTTGTCTTTTCAAGCTGCTCCATTTTAAATTTCGGTTAGAAACATATTTGAATTGCAGTTTTGTTTTCTGTGGCCCTTCTTTTAGACCAGTTAGCAAAGAAATTGTTGCACTGGAATTCTTCTGACCACACATTTGGAATAGATTGCATGAAATTTGTGAATTGAACAGACTAAACTCTGCAGAATTATTTGAGCCAAGAGAGACTGCTCTTTTAGAATATACAGCACAACCAGAAGCAACTAATACATCTGCTGCATTGTTCTGTTCACATAAAACATCCACTTCTAACTTTAGTCCACAGTGGTATGGCTTGAATTGGAATGAGAGACCTGGCCTAGCAAGAAATTCTTGAATTTTAAGCTTCGCTTCATCATTCCAGTGTTGCCCATCAGCAGGTGACACTCCAAATAAAGAGCAACAATAAGTTAATCGTGGTAAACTACTAAGCCTTTCTGGAATGATTTTCAGCTTGTGAATTTCAGAAATAGGAATGGGAATGGATAATCCATCATCATCAACAAAGATAAGTGTTAAACAATTGGAAACTTCAGAGACTTCAACTCTGTTCCACCTTCCATTGGATCCAGTCTTGATCAAACAACCGGCACCAGGAATGACAAGTTCCCTTGGTAAAGTTGGCAGGTTTTCTGGAAGGTCTGAAAGAAGCTTGGACAATGTTTTTAGAGTCTTAAATGAGTCTTCTAACTGGATACAGAAACTTGAAGGATCAGTAACTGATGTGGCAAATCCAGGATAGCATCTGTCATTCTGGAACGGTAGCCATGAAATGGAATTTGGCACAAATGACTTTCTTTTATCCACATTTATATTTTCTGGTACATTACAGCTCTCTAATTTCCTCTGGTAAGGTATTTGACTCAAATATTCCAGGAGCAGAATCCCATCTACTAAAATGTCTACTTCCCAAATTGAAACCGCTTCTAGGTATCTCAGAAACAAGATCTTTAGCTCATAGCATTCTATCTTCTCCACTACACTCTCAAAAGACTGATTATGTAGATTTCCAAGCCAAGTCCATTTACAATGCACTGCATTCCTTGGAATACTCCTCATTTTGTCACTCAGCATTTTTGCATCATGAAATGACACAGTTTCATATTTTCCCAAATCTATTAGCAAAACCAACATGCAGTGCTCATTCACATATGTTTGTATAACTTCAGACCGATACCATTTCAATGTTTCTTTTGATTTTGCCAGGCATTCTAATCCTTCCTTAATATTTTCCACTGTAAGGAAGGCACTCTTCTCTGCTTCTTGAGCAGCCATCTCATTTAAATTCAACAATATCTCTGTATCCTTATTTAATTTCACATAGAAGCTTCCATCTTTTGAAATATGAACTATTTCAGCTATTTCTAACTGTCCAGGTTTAACTTTTTGACACGAAATTCTAGGAAGACTTTCCCAGGCAGCTCTGGCCTTAGCTGCTTCATATACATTTTGACTTTCAAGTTTTGGATTTTGGTTATTACCATCAGTATCTGCATCTGTTACTGGAAGCTGTTTTGCAATTTGGTCAAAATCTAACACAAGCATATTATGTAAACCTAAACTGATTTCTTTCTCCATTAATTCATTGATCACAGACAGCCCATGACAGAAAATATTAACCTCCCACTGTGAACCATGTTGCTGTAAAAACTCAAAAATTAGTGGCTCTTTATTTACTTTACTGTCAAAGTAGGCAGCAATATCACTACTCCAATTTTTATCTGGAAACACACATTTGGTTTTACTAAGGAAACAATGTATGCTGAATCTTGGCAAGTTTAAGAACACCTCTTCCATCTTGTGGAGTTTTGAGGCATGGACAGTTGATGTATTACCATAGTCAATGAATTCTACCTCGAACAACTGTTGTGATGTAACTTTTCTAACAACAGCTCTGTAGATGCAGCAATCAATTTCATACTCTGCTAAAACCATGTCACCTTCCTCAAGTTCAACACCTGTTTCTGGCTCTATAACCAGTGTGTCTCTATTTAGTTCCTCAGCAAGCTGCACAATTTTATTCTCATCCTCTGCACAGTGAATATAAAAATTTGACAGACTAGTTATGGATGAAATATAACCTAAAATTTTAGAATTTGGCTGAATGTTATGCTGTGGAAGATTTGGGTACTTTTGCCTAATCCTTCCTTGCCCTGAAGGGTTTTGTTTCAAAACATGAAGCTTGTTAGTATCATCAGCAAGCACCTCTTCCTTTGACTGCATTGCATAAAAAACAACTAAGTCAGTATTAAGTTCTCCATGTGTACCGTTACATCCCTGCCCCATTACGTTTTGCCAAATCAATTCACTATTGTCCAAAGCTGTTGGAAGCTTTACAAGCCTGCTGCACTGTTTCTGAAAATCAGCCTTATCTTTTTCATGTTCAGCACGTAACTTACCCCTACTTTGACTGCAAGGCTTTACTTTGTTTGCTGCTTTTCTTTGCTGTTCAACTACCTCACTTTTAACTTTGGTTTTATCTATACTTGGCTTTATTTTAGGCACCAGATTTTGGCTTCTAGATTTTGCTGAACACCTGTCTTTGGGCTCAACGCCACTTGCTGTGTGCTTCAGTAATTTTTTAATCTTCTTATTTATCTGTAAATCTCCATCATACAACTCCACACCAAGCTGCCCATCAGATTCTTTAGATACTATGACCACCTTTAGCTCTTTGCACAAGTAATTCTTCTCAAACCATGTGTTTATTTCAGTCGGTATTTCAGTATCTTTTAGATCCGACAGATAACATCTGACAGCTTGCATGGGTGTGAATATTAACTCTGAAGCATGATCAGGAATGGGAATTAGTTCAGTTTTTGATACCAATTCTTTATTCCCAAAGTCCACAAAGTATACAGGCCAGTAATCTGATGATCTCTCAGGAGATGCTAAAGCTCTGTAGTAGAGGCCATCTTCAAAATATTTAGCTAAATACACACTGTGAGTACTGATTTGGTCTGCATGGTTTTTCATTTGAACAATCTCTGTTATCCTTTCCAAGAGTTTGTCTGTATCATCCATGTTTCTCTTTAGCTGGCAATAGAATTCTTTAGGACTGTAAATACAGCTTACATATACCATTTCTCCACATCCAATTTTCATATTAAAAGATGAATAGTAAAAGCTGTACAGAGATAATGATGGTATAAGTGATCTTGTGAATTCAAAAGACCAAAACTGGGCATGACCACGTTCTAAGAGAAATTGGTGTGCACTAATAAAGGGAGTCTGCAGGTTAACCACATGATATAAATAGCTGGGACTCTTATGAATTAGTGCAGAAATTGTACAAGTCAGTAATCCATTGGAAGATGAAATAAAGAGTTCAAAGTCACTACATGCCTCTGCAGTCCAATTATATGGATCAAATATTAAGGATTCAGTCAAACTATTAAGACAACATCTGAATGCTTGACATTCCAAGATCAAAAAGTCTGGGTGAATGGCTTGAAGATGTTTCAACAAAACCCTTTCTTGGTTACCATAGTCTACAAATGCTACATCAACCTTTTTCTTAGACACACGTTTCAGTACAGCTGCTCTGTACCACTTCCCATCTTTAGAATGCTTCACAACACAGGCACACTGCCCATCTTCATACGGCATTGTTTGACAGTTGTAATAAGCTTGCATTTCTTTCATCAACTTATTTAGTTCTTGTAATTTATTTTGTATCTGACATGCAAAGTCACCAGGTGAATTAATATGACAACATATAACATCAGATACACTTCCTGGTTTAAACTTGTACTCTTTATAGGGACTATCAATTTCTTTAGATACTTTTCTACATCTACTGGAAAGTATGCTTTCCCACCTTGGGAAAGTAAGAGTAGGGTTTTTTGTCAAAGGATAAGTACTCATCTTTTTTTTACTGTGAGTAGCATTATTAGCTATCACAACTTTATTTTCCCAAATATGTGATTTACTGTGGGTGTTTTTGTTTTTTTGTTTTGAACAACATACTTGAGAACCATAGACTATTTTAAAAAATGGATCTTGCTTTAATTCCCAATATTCTGCACATCCCGCCTGAACCATAAGCATGAGAATGTCATCTTGCTTTGAGCCAGTCATGCTCTGTACATTGACAATGTATTCACCATTTTGTTCGACAATGGGATGGAGTGTGAGCTGTTTGCCGAACACAAGTGATTTAAAGAAATCTGTTTCTTTTTTTGTCCATACATCTTCAGTTGAAACTGCATTAGCAAGTGAACAACATATGGCTAAAGCTGGCAATTTTTGGAACTCTGGAAGCAAAACTTTCACATCAAAGAAAGGCACTATCTCAGTATTCCCAAAATCCAAAAACCAAACCTTAATACTGCTGCCCACCACCTCCCTGATTACAGCCCTGTAGAAATGCATATCCTCACTATATCGTGCACAGCATAGCTTTCCAGGTTCTGGCTTTTCCAACATCTTATATTCCGCTTCATTTGCATCATATGTATCTGAAATTCTTTTCATTAAGACTTCAAACTCATCGAAATAATCATTAGTTTGAACCCAAAAATTAGATGGATTCAAGACATACACTACAAACGCAACACAGACAGAATCTATTTTCATTTCTGCTCTTTTGCAAGGGACTGTTAAGGAAAAGCACATTAAATCAGAGTCCTTTTGGTCTGAATGCTGTATTGATTGTAGAATTTTTCTTTGAACACACCCAGGAAAGACAGGGCGAACAGAGGAGATTTTTGTGTCTCCATTTACGTGAGAAAATTCTGTGTTAAAGGAAGAATAGCATTTTGGAACTACATTGTTCCCTGGAGGCTGATATTCATTCTTCATTGTTAGTTGTTGTTTACGTAGTGTGATGTAATACAAATGTTCATCAGAATTGAACAGGTCAATCTGCGCATAAAGAGCATTTTGTCTTAAGAGGGCTTTCTTAAATTCTTTTAGTTGATTATTTCTTACAGCCTCATCTTGATCAGTAAGACATGACAGTGCACAAGGAAACGAAAACCTTGGTACTGAAATGAATTGTGGTTGAAGCTTCAAAACACAACGAGAAGGTACAGCTTCATAGTCACCAAAATCCATAAACCATATCTTCACTTTGTTATCAGAAAACAGTTGTTGTATCACCCCCCTGTACCACTGACCATTTTTTCGTCTTGCTGCACAGAGGACTCCAAGATTGTCACAGGATGGAACATTTTCTTTACCAATATTTTCATAATAGGAACACATGCCTATTGTTAACTTATCCAGCTCCGTTTGGTGTCGTAGTAGTTGACAATAAAATTTACCTGGACTGACTGCCACTGATATTTTTACTTGCTCCATCGCACCAACAGATAAAAGTGGCTGAAAGCTATTCAGAACCAGCTGAACATCAGGTTGAATTCCAGCACTGAAACACACAGTGTCAGGCCTTGTGTACTTCTGTTGAAGTAAATCTGGCATTTGTTTACAAAGGGTCACTTGTGGAAATTCAGTTAACATTTCTACAATGAGACGGAATGTATCTCCATCAACAAGTTTTGCTAACTTTAGTTCAATCACATCACTAGTGATTTTAGGCACATCAAGGAGAAAAGTTTGGTGTGGGAGAATGGCCTGTACCTGGCCTTTAATTTGTAGGTCTCTTAAGGATGAAAAGTAATTCAAAGCTTTAGGATTCCATTTTTCATCAACTGGAAGTATATTTGCAAATATCCCACACACTATCTTTGGAGGTAGCTGAAACAACTCATCAAAGGCAGAAGCAATATCTGTTTCATGTACTGTGAGTATTTTCCCACTGTCTATGAGAAATACTTCATACATGTAGCTCTTCTTCTGTACTACTCTTCCTCTGTACCATTCTCCATGTTCTGAATCTTCTACTAAACAAAACTCACCAACACCAACTGAGTCTTTCACTTTTGATACCCACTGTATCTCACTTTGTAATATGTGATAGTCAAATTCACATTCTGTGTTATATATACCCTGAAATTTCACAAGAACTTCTTTTGGATGGTAGTATATGTCAGTTATCTTCAGATCTATGTCCAGAAATTTTGTTGATAAAGATGAATACATTCTACCTGCAAAACCAACATAAAGGTTGACATCAGTAACATATGACTTCTCACTTCAACAGTTTTGTAAGCAAGTTTGACTACACAAATTCAAACTTTCTTGCATGTAGTGTGCCAATCACTCTGCCACTTGCATATACACAAGAACACAAGATCCAATTTATCTGGCTTAACACTAAATCAGAACTGAGGAAAAAATGAGTGCTTACAAGAATAGAAAGAATATTTTTAGTAAGAGTTACTCATTTAAAATATTAAAATAACTACAAACTCTGAATCAGCCTGAGCAACCTTTCCAATTATCAAATTTCTTTGAAACAAAATTCTCCTGCCCACCATAGCAAAATTTATAGCAATGTAAGCTACTATAGCTGAAAACTCTTTCTCTAAACCTCATGATTCTTACTGAAGTTGACACAGCCGAAATAGGATTTTAAAAAATATTTTTGTTTTGAATTTTATAAACATATGAATCATATTCAACATCAGTCTAGTTCATGTCCCATTGTCTTTACTAAGTCTACTCTAAGCAGAACTAACCCTAGATACAACTAATGATCCTTAATTCATATAAATGATACTGGAATGTATTAATGATGTATTTTGTAGGTATCTTCTAATATTTTAATCTAGTATTTTGCAACATCCATAATAGTTATAATAACCAAGCATAAGGAGACAAAATTCTCCCTTCTTTAAATGCAGATTTTTCTACATGGATTACATGGAAGAACATCAGTTACAGGTGAGCAACCTGCTTTTCTTCGTCGTGGCCTCTGTGCATCACACATATGGGTGATTAGCAAGCCTACCAGACTCGGAGGAGGGAGGTGTCATCAGCAAAGAATAGATGAAAGAACAGATCTGCCAAAGGAGCAGTCCTGTCTGGCGCAGACATCTAGCCGATAATGTTTGGCGAAAGTACATAGAGCAGCCCATGTCGCAGCTTTGCAGATATCCTAAAGTGAAACCCCCGCAGCAAAGGCAGATGAAGTCGCTACTGTTCGCGTAGAGTGACCTCTTGGAAACACAGGTAAGTCTATGTGCGATAGCTGGTATGCCAAGACGATAGTTTTGACGATCCATTTAGAGAGCATCTGGGATGTGACCGGGGACCCTTTGTCATGCTCAGAGCACTTAACAAAGAGTCTATTAGAACGACGAAAGGGTTCTGTACGAGATCTGTAGAAGGCTAAGCAACATCGAACATCAAGCGTGTGAAGAGACCGTTCTATCAGATTCGAAGGCAATGGAAAGAACGCCAGCAAAACAATCCCTTGACTCATGTGGAATGGCATAGCCACCTTAGGCAGAAATGATAAATCCATCCGAAGAATGACCTTTTCCTTATGGAAATTCAAATATGGTGAGTCTATACGAAGAGCACAAAGTCTGCTAGCTCTCCAAGCTGATGTGACTGCTATAAGAAAGGCCGTTTTCCAAGAAACAAGGCGTAGGTCCACAGTCGCCAGAGGTTCGAATGGGGGCTTTATAAGTGCCTGAGAGGCTCCATGTTGGCATAGCAGGATGAATGGAAGTATGTAAGTTCTGTAATCCCTTAATGAAGCATCGAACCAGAGGTTGAGAGAAGACGGATGAGCCTTGAACAGCGCCACAATAATGCGATTTGGCAACTGCATAAACTTTAATAGGTGAGGGTTTCAGTCCTGAGTGATACAGTTCCAAGAATTGTAAGATGTTCTCAATCGAAGCCATTCTAGGAGAAAACGAATGACGTTCAGCAAAAGATGAGAATCTCTTCCATTTAGCCACATAAGACCGACGGGTGGACGGTCTCAAGGCAGATTCGAGAATCGCCAGAATCTCTTGATCGAGGGCTGTCGGTACCGAAGTGGTTGCTGTAGGATTCAAGGGAGGAGCCGTTTGTACAGTTCGTTGAACAGGGTCCTCCATTGCTTGAGATGTCGTCGGTATCGAATCAGTCAAATGGTTTAGCTGATATGCCAGGCCGTCAGCTTCAGAGAAGTCAAATCTGGATGCCTGATCGCTCCGTTCTGCTAAGTTAACAACTGAAGAATGGTTGGGAGCCGAAGAAACATTCCTCTGGATAGTCAAAGGAGAGTGGCAAACCAGGGTTGCCTCGGCCACCAACGAGTTATAAGATCCCTGTGGCATTGTCTTGCGCTATTTTGGATGGTACTTTCGTCAAAAGTGGGATAGGAGGGAACGCATAGAAAGTCATGTTGTCCCAAGGGATCATGAGAGCATCCCCTACTGATCCTGATCCGATGCCCGTGCTTGAGCAGTACCGATCGCACACCCTGTTGTCTCAGGTAGCGAACAAGTCCATGTCCGGGTAACCCCAGAAACGGAAGAGGTTCTTGCAAATTTGTCTGTCCAACTCCCACTCGTGGGTTGTTGACATTTGTCTGCTCAACGTATCTGCTTCTACATTGTTGGCTCCTGCCAAGTGAACCACTAGGAGCACTATGCCTCTTGGGATACACCAATCCCAAATTTCCATCGATAGACGTGCTAACGCTGGTGACTTCGTGCTGCCCTGCCTGATGTAAAAAACAGCAGCGATGTTGTCTGATGCAATCTGGACAACTTGGTGGCACAGTACGGTCTCAAAAGATTTGAGAGCGTTGAAAATCGCCACAAGTTCGAGGAAGTTGATATGCTTCATTGTTTCTCGTTGGTTCCAAGTCCCTTGGACCAGAAGTCCCAAACATGCTGCACCCCATCCAAGTAGCAATGCATCGGTGTACAGGGTTGTCGTTGGCTGAGGCGGTCGGAACGGGACGCCGATAGACAGGTTGTCTGGAGTAGTCCACCAAGTCAAAGTACGAAGAATCGACAGCGGGATCCGAATCAGCTTGGTGGGAGAGTCCCGTTGTGGGTGAAATGATCTGTTGAAGAACAGTTGTATGGGCCGCAAACACAGTCAATGGCAACTGCAGCAGCCATGTGTCCTAGTAGTCTCTGAATGGTTATGGCTGGTACCATCCTGTGCAGTTGAATTTGATGGATGTGACTGCAGAGAACATCTCAACAGTTCGGAGGAAGAAAGGCTCTTTCTTGAGTAGAATCGAGACGTGCCCCGATGAAGTCGATGACCTGCGTGGGAATAAGAGACGATTTCTCGCGGTTAATGCAAAGTCCAAGATCATCAAGTAGAGCGCAAGTCATGTGTACAGCTAAGAGAAGGCCGTGTCTTGTCTGTGACACAATGAGCCAATCGTCCAAATACGGATATATTTATATGCCCCGAGTCCATAAGTGTGTGCACACCGGAGCCATACACTTCGTGAAAACTCTAGGGGCAGTAGCCAGGCCGAAAGGCAGAACACTGAACTCAAATATATCAGATCCGACAGTGAAACGTAGAAAACGCCTGTGAGAAGGATGGATAGAAACATGGAAGTAGGCATCCTTCAAGTCCAGTGAGGCAAACCAGTCCTCTCTCCTCAGAAATGGAAAGATATTCTGTAAAGTGGTCATTTGAAACTTTTTAGGTTTGATGTACCTATTAACATTCCGTAAGTCCAGGATCGGACGATGACCACTGTCCCTTTTCGGGACCGTAAAATATCTGGAATAGAATCCATGAAATCCCGCAGAGCAGGACAGTTGTTGAATCGCTCCCTTACGAAGTAGCTGAGAGACCGTGTCGCACAGTACCAATGAACAAGGTGTAAAACGAATCAGACTCAACGGAGGGATGACATCGAATTCTATCCTATATCTGAGCTGAATGACAGATAACACCCACCTATGAGATGTAATGGACTCCCAAATGGAGAGTCGGCTTTGGAGCCGATCCCCAAAAGGGAGAGGGGAAGGTGGTGAGAGAAGAGAGAGGATGGTTCGCCCAGACCGTCAACGTTGGCGCTTGTTGGTGTCGAAACGTCGACAGCCCTGGGGGAAGTGTTGTTGCGGCTGCTGCCTTCGACGTTGCTGTTGTTGCTGGTACTGCTGGCGAGGCTGATATTGCTGGTGGTAGGAGGATCCGGGCCATTGCCACTTACGTCTCTGCTGAGGAAGCTCCATGCGGCGTGCGGTCATGCATGATTTGTGGATCGCCTTCAGCTTACAGTCAGTCTTCTGATGGAACAGTCTGGTGCCGTCAAATGGCATTTCCTCGATCCTCCTCTTCGTTTCATCGGGAAAATTACAATTTCGTAGCCACGCATGGTGGCGCAAAGAGATGGCACTGATGATGGCCCTCGAGTCAGTGTCCACGTGGTGCCTGGCGGTGGACAACTGTTGTATCGCCACCTGCATCGCTTCCTTTATAAAGACTCTGGCCAAGTCCACTTGGTAGTTTGGAAAGGAGGAAGCAGCGTTATCCAGTTTTTGCATGATGAAGTACTGGTAATGTGCCAGTGTTGCTTCATAATGCGATATGCGCACGCCAAGCCCAGAGGCCGCATAGACTCGACATGTGAGCATATCGATTTTCCTCCCTTCCTTGTCACGAGGGGCTGTGTGACCCCTGGACTCCCTGCCCTGGGAGGATTCAACCGCCACAGAGTTCGGCTTCGGGTGACGGAGCAAAAAGGGGATGTCATCCTCTCGAACCCTGTACATGGCATTGTACCGACGAGAGGTAGCCTGTGGTTGAGTCGGTTGGTCCCAGGGCTGGACCATAGCCTGACAAAGTGTCATAGTAAGCGGAAGGGCTATGGCTGCGGACTGCTCTCCCCTGACAAGGTCATAAAAACAATTGGTACTGGGACCGGGGCGATGATTGGCCTCGATCTCCAGAGACCGAACGAGACGGGACATGAGCTCCGTAAAGGTGACATGCGGTTCGTCAGGTGATGCAGGACCTTGGGAGGTAATAGCCACATCGGAAGATGTAGAATCGACCTCCGACTCATCCGAGTCTTCGTGGTAGCGAAGGTGGTCGCTCGAAGATGAGGTTTCTGGAGAGGTTGAGCATCCTCTCTCCACACGCCCTGATGTAGATGGGGCGTCTCTTGGGACCGATGGTGATCGGCGATCCCGAGGATAATAGGAATATGGTTGGTAGCTACCCCAGCCAGGGAAAGCACCATATCCAGGCATCAGCCAATCCTCATCCCGATGCTCCGACGAACGGCTACAACGTCTAGGAGGCAATGGTGAGTCTGCTGGCGGCTCAGCTGTGGGCATCAGAGTTGGAGAGCATTCCCTTTGTGGGGAGTCTCTAATCTCCCCATCAGAGATGGACTCCCGAAGCAGCTCCTCCGTCTGTTGAGGAGGCACGCTCTCAGGCCAAATGGATGGCCTGGGGGATCCTGGTGGAGTCACCTGCATTGTGGATGGCAGGGCCAGTCCCGAGGGAGTCGGTACCGTGGCGGTGGTTGGTACCAAGAAGCCCAATGAACCCGAACCCCGATGTTTGGGGCGGACAGGTTTTTTGCTCTTGCGAGAGAGCTTGTTTGCCTTTTCCTTCCTCAGCTTCTTATGCATGGAAGGCTTGTCTGAGACGGTGTGCTTGCGCTACTCCCGTTTTTTGGCTGGGGAAGAAGCAGTTGCTGGGCCTCCATAGAGGTGGCGCCTTCATCCAAAGGACGCTGTGGAGCAGCAGCAGAGGCCGAAGCGGGGCGCTTTGGAGGCACGCCCGCAGTAGAGGCAGAGCTGAGAAGGCGCGACCGAGGAAGAGCCAGGCCGTAAGACCAATTGGTTGGATTGCATCAAGGCCTGGTCCCATAGGAGTTTGCGGAGACAGTTCTCCCTATTCTTCCTAGCCTGCTTGGTAAACGCCAAGCAGTGGCCTCATTTGTCGGTTCTATGCCCCTCACCAAGGCAGAGGAGGCATAGGTCATGCGGATCCGCGGGCAACATTTTGGAACTGCATTCAATGCATTTGCGGAATGCCGCTCGCTGCGCCATCGCAAAAAGAGAGAAGACAGGGGGGGGGGGAAAAAAAATTTTTGGGGGGGGGGGTTGGTTTTTTTTTTTTTATAGGAACGAAGAGTTGAAAAAAGAATGGGTTGAGAGAGAAAACTTGGGAGTAGAAGAAAGGGTAGTAACAAGATATAACAAGATATAAAAGTGTAAAAATGAACAGTGAGCACAAGGATCTAAGCGAGAGACGAACAGGCACGAGGCACAGCAAACGGCGGTCGCAAAGACTGAGTAAAATGGCGGACATGCCGCTCTATTTATACCACTGAGGGGGAGGGGAGCGGAGTTTTCCCACCAAAACCGTTAGCTTTCTAATCTTCCGGCCTAGGCACTGCGCAGGCGCAGCAACCATATGTGTGATGCACAGAGGCAACGACGAAGAAACTATGTTCTGGTACTAACTGGAAAATCAGATTAGAATTCAAACAATTGCTAAGTGATACATTGTTGTCTTTATTAAATTAAAATGCAGAGGTTAGCCCTCAGCATTGTCAAAAATTCCCAATCCAATGCAGAGAGGGCTGGGATATTCCCTTTTTCATTTCAATATAGAGCAAGGGTGGAACCTTGAGGCCCTACAGATGTTGTTGGACTGCAGCTACTAGATTTCCTCACCACTGGCTATTCTAGCTAAAGATGAAGGAAATTACTATCCAACAACATCTGGAAGACCACAAGTTGTCCACCCCTAGTAGAGAGAACTAACAGGACACTGGTCAGGTACCATTTCCAAGCAAAATGGGAAGCCTGACATGACAGTTTAAGGACCAAAATGGAGGAAGAATGTTGCTCTTTGGTAGCAACAGTTAGGACTTCTTTATTAGAATCCAATGTACAGAGTATTATTATTTATTGCATTTCTATACCCCCGCAGCCAAAGCTTTAATTCTATAAACACTGCATAACACCATGGGTGCTGGATACAAGGTTTAAAAAAAGAAGAGAAGGAAAAGAGTATGGACTGTCATGAGGGAGCTGAACACAGAAAAGAGAGAACTGGCAAGAGCTCCTGCGACTCCTTAGAGAGGATTTTCTGAGGGAAAATCTATCCTTAATTGTGATCCAATGTCAGAGACCTACAGCAGAATATGACTTATACACTATTAGTGCTGAAGTAAGGGCAGGGGACAAGACCAGCTCTTCTCTCTCCTGACTAGGCCAACCTCTGCCTTGCTCAACTCTACCATCATAATTGGCAAAGAATAATAGTTCTATTTTGTATATTTGTATGTATGTCTTAACTCAGAGAAACCAAAGCCTCCAAACTTTCAAAGACCCATATCTGGACCCATTTCAGTCCGGCTTCAGACCTGGGTACGGTACTGAATCTGCCTTGGTCGCCCTGTATGATGACCTGTGCAGGGAGAAGGACAGGGGGAGTGCGTCCCTGTTGGTTCTTCTGGACCTCTCAGCAGCTTTCGATACCATCAACCATGGTATCGTTCTGGACAGGCTAGCGGGAGTGGGGGTCGGAAGCACTGCTCTGCAGTGGTTCCGCTCTTATCTCAATGACTATTTCCAGAAGGTGGTGCTGGGGGACTATGGCTCTGCACCATGGCAGCTATGCCATGGAGTACCGCAGGGGTCCATTTTGTCCCCTTTGCTATTTAACATCTACATGAAACCGCCTGGAGAGGTCATCAGGAGGTGTGGGCTGTGGAATCATCAGTACGCTGATGATACCCAGCTCTACCTCTCGTTTTCCACCAATCCAGGTGAGGCAGTGGCTGTGCTGAACTGGTGCCTGGCCGAGGTAATGGGCTGGATGAGGGCCAATAAACTGAAGCTCAATCCAGGCAAGATGGAGGTCCTGTTGGTTGGCGGATCGGGCTTCGGGGAGGGTGAACTGAACCTAGTCCTGAATGGGGTTGCACTCCCTCTTAGGGACAAGGTCCGCAGCTTGGGAGTGCTCCTCGACCCAGAGCTTTCACTGGAAGCTCAGGTGACAGTGGTGGCGAGGAGCACTTTCTTTCAGCTTCGGCTGATCCATCAGCTGCACCCCTACCTGGAGTACAACTGCCTGGCGACAGTGACACACCCGTTGATGACTTCCCGACTTGACTTCTGCAATGCGCTCTACGTGGGGCTACCCTTGAAGACGGTCCAGATACTTCAATTGGTTCAGAATAGAGCTGCCAGGCTGTTGACGGGGACTGGGTTTATGCTCACATGACTCCAGTCCTCCGTCAGCTTCACTGGCTTCCCACTGAAGTCCGGGCCCAATTCAAGGTGTTGGTGATCACTTATAAAGCCCTAAACGGCTTGGGTCCTGACTACCTAAAGGAGCGCTTACGTCCATATATACCCGCCCGCCCCCTAAGATCAGCGGGAGAGGCCCTTCTCCGGGAACCTTCCGTGAAGGAAATTAGGAGGATAGGTACTCGGAGGAGGGCTTTCTCTGTGGTGGCGCCCAATCTATGGAATGCGCTCCCCAGAGAGGTCCGCCTGGCGCCGTCGTTATTTGTTTTTCGGCGCCAGGCGAAGACCTTTTTATTCAAGCATCATTTTAATTGTTAATGTTATTTTTATTTTAAAGATTTTTGGCCAGGGCGACTTATTTTACACAGTTACGTGTATTTTATATTGTTATTTATGTATTTTATTTGTAAGCCGCCCCGAGGCTTCGGCGAATGGGACGGCCTAGAAATTTTCTAAATAAATAAATAAAAGAAGCAAGAGCTATTAATTTGGTTGGACCAAGCTATTTTCATTAGACCAAAAAAAGGAAAATTAATGTTCATGTTTGATGGCTGGCTTCACTGCTATGAGACTGTAGGTGTGAGTTAAGTCTATTTATGAGATTCAACTGCAACTATGCCAAGTTAAAGAAAAGAATTTTGCTATTTTATGTATATTCATTTAACATTAATTATGGCAAAACAAATCCAATTTGATGTTTTTAACCTAGCTATAACCTGGAACAGGAGAGAGGGTACCTGATCTACTCTCAGGCACAGGTTAGGCAGAGTCAGGGCCCTCTCCTTCACTCCCCCTCAAGCGACTTTCTCTGCTGCAGCAGCATGGAAGATGAGCATGCTCCCTTGCAGAGAAAGCTGCTCAAGGTACAGTGAAAAAAGATGTTCTGTTCCCAGTGTATCTTCATGTAGCCCAGTTTCCCTTTCCCTGCTCTTGCTGGACAAAAAGCCATTCCAGTAGGAGCAGAGAAGCAGGATCTGGCCTTGGCAGAGCTCCTGAGTGCCAGGCAGGCACTGGTAAATCATCACTTGGATGGGCTCACCTCCATCTTCTACCTCCTGCCCTGCAGGAGATCTCTGGGGCAGCAGGGCACCTCTGACAGGCCTGTCAAACTAGTTGTCCCCAAGATAAATGTATGCTTTTTAAAAGAAAGTTTGTATTTGTTTTAGTTATCAATAAGACATATAAAGTAAAGCAGTTCAAAACCAGATTTCTTTTATGAGAGTATATGGCAGCCCTAAAGCAATTCAGACATACATGAAAAATTGTACTCATTAGAAACTATTAGGATTTTAATTTAAAAAATTAACTCTCACTTCTGCATTATTAGGGTAACACAAGTGAAATATGTGCCGTGTTTCCAATGCATCATGCATATTCTGCAAGAACTTGCTGGGCAACAAAGCTGACGGTTAACAAAAATCAAAGGATGAACCTCAAAGATATGGCATTTAATAGGAATAGTAAAAGAATTACTCAGAATAAGAAATAAAAGGGGGTATAATGAAAATACTATTATTCAGTGCAATTCTTTTTGTGCGTTTGCTATCATAACAATTACACATTAATCAAAACTTCCACTTTTTCAATTAATAAGCAAATCTAAGCAGCTAATAATCAAGGGAAACCAGTGAGAGCCAGTGTGGTGTAGTGGTTAAGAGTGTGGGACTGGAACTCAGGCATTCTGGGTTCTAGTCCCCGTTCAGTCATGGAGCCAACTGGGTGACTTTACACCAGTCACAGACTGTCAGCCCAACCTACCTCACAGGGTTGTTGTTGTTGTTGTGGGAATAAGACAGAGGAGGAGAATGATGTAAGCTGCCTTGAGCCCTTTGTAGGAAAAAGGCAGGTATTGATAAATAAATGAATAAATAAATAAAGAGAAGCCATTAAAATCAGGTTGATTTCTTCAAGTCCAATCAACCAGTGAGAGCTCCTAAGGTTCCCTCATTGGGTTGAAAGGAATATATTTTTACAACATTCATCTACAATATAGTTGTTTCATTCAACTTTGAAAAGCAACCCTTAACTCAAAATTAATGAAGGTTTTCTACTTAATTTACAGTGCAATCCTATGGCCTTGCAACATTGTCTGGAGAGCCACACGATTATTTGGAGCCCCAGATTCAAGAATCTCGGCAGGCCCTGATTTCAGAGCCCATGTGGAGAACCACACCAGCTACATCTTCGAGATCTTTGGAGATGGTTAAAGAAACATGCTGGGAAAGGGGCAGTGGCTTATGATGTAAACAAGCAGTGGCTTATGATGTAAACAAACAGTGCCCCTGCCTCTTTCTCTTCCCCTCCATGATCCCTCATCTAGATGGCTGAAATAAAGCCACCACCATCCATGTTCCTCACACCCTGTACTAAAAGCCCATATGTGTCCATGTTCACAGGTTTACCTGTGTCAAGGACAGCTGAAACAGGACTGTGTCCTTACTGTATTTCTATATTGCCTAATAGATGGTTTGTCTAGGGTTTGCAGGTGGTTTGTTTGAAAAGAGAGGTGTTGGGTCCAAGTTGACCTAACTCACCACATGACCAGACATTACAGACAACTGATTCTCCAAAAATTTGTACTCCAAATATCTGTACTTCTAAGCAACCATAACACAGGTGCTTCTAGCTGCAAAATTATTCAACATTAAATATAATGGTATCTTTCCACTGCCAGGATTTAATTCTGGAATGTGTTTTATAAAAGAAAAACTCAAGTTAAGAATAAAGAGAGACCTTGTATTTTCAAAGTGTGGCAATATCCATTCAAAACTGGAGAAACTAATCTCTCTATAAGAAATAAATAGAGATCCATGATGAACCATGCTTTCTTCACACTTACATCACATTAAGATTAGAGTTCTGTGAATTTTTTACTAAAAGGTGTATCTATTGCAATGGTAGGCCATTTATAATAAAAGAAACTGCTATACCTTGTATAATGTCCTTGGAAAAAAGGATACATTACCAAATAAAATATGAGATTGCTATCAGTAGTCAGTAATAGTAAAACATAATACAATACTTTTTATGTGATAAAGGTGTGTGAAACCTATTTTTGCTAAGAGTTTTAAGCTAAAACCTTGATTCCATCTTTGGCTCTTAAGTGTTAAGTTGTAGCAGTGCAATTTAACATATGCCTGCTACTCATTCAGGTAACTACAGCATCAGGTTGTGACTTTCACAGGGTGTGTGAATAAGCCATATGCAGCACATTCACAGCCATCACATATAATCTCACCAGTATCTTCAACTGGGTCAGTTCACCTGTTAAGCTGCTGAACACAGCATTGAAAAATTATGTGATATATATGTGATAAAGCTTTAAACAACCTGTAATGCTGTGGAAGTACCACTGGTTCAAGTCTCCTGACTACTAAGTTAATATAGCATTGTAGGTTCAACTCCAGGAAAATCAATCTAAGTTTATGTACACAGATATTATATTTATATCCCACCTTTATTCTTTTGAGGAACGCAAGGCAGCTTACATCATTTTCCTCCTGCTGCTCTCACTCTTATCCCCACAACAACCCTGTTAGGTAGGTGGGACTGAGAGTCTGCGACAGGCCCAAATCACCCAGCTGGCTCCATGCCTAAACTGGGACTAGAACCTGGACTGCCTGAGTCCCAGTCTCCTGCTCTTAACCACTACACCGTGGCTGGCTTTGCATTGCAAGGTTGCATTATCACCACTTACTTAAAAATAAGGGACCTATTTCCTATGAAGGCAACCAGAGTATCTGCAGCCCATCAAAGGCAGGCAGAGAAATTCCGGCCTGCAGGATCAGTAATTCTTGGTGTTCCAAATAGTTGCTTTACTTACTTAGCATTCCCGTACGCTTTAATCTGATTAACACACAAGATATAGATGTATATTTTTTAACCGCTGCTTGACCGAACAGTTTGTTCTCTCTCCGCACAAGTATAACCATTTACCGAGGAAAACCACGTCACGAAGGCTTATTCCATAACAATCCATTTGAAAAGAGCGGGCAGGAGAAGGGTGAAGGACAGAAAATGTGAAAGAGTACGGCCGGCAATTTAGCAAAGGGGACGGGGGAGAGTATGAATGCACAACTGGTGCGCACCCCAGTCTCTTCTAGCAGAGGCGAAGGTTCCCCTTCCCGTTGCCTCCGCCATAAAATCTGAGGGAAAAGAACCAGAAACAAGCTGACGAGGGCCCGGCGCAGCAAACCTGCACTGCAAGAGCCCTTTCATTTATCTATAACCCCATACCTAAGAGAAGCCCCTCTGAGCGCAATGGGGCTGACTTTCGAGGAGACGTGCGTGGAACCGCGCTGTGCCAAACAAACCGTACCTGCCTCCCTGCGCTCGGCGCGAAGGCTGCGCTGGGAAAGCCGACCACGTGCTAGGGGGCAGCGGCCCAAGGGCGAGCGGGGCCGAGGGTAGAGCTCTGCCCTCGGCCGACGGAGAGCGCAATGGGGGGCAGACGAAAGGGGACGAGTCGGCGCGGAGAGCCTCTCCACGGGCTGCGACGCGCCCGGCACGCTAACCCGGTCTCAGCCCGCTCTCAGGAGGCGTGGCCAGAACGGCTTGGGGCGGTTAAAAGGCGGGATGGTGCGTGTGCGGCGCTGCGTGGCGAGGCTGAGAGAAATGGCTCCGGGAGAACTGCATGAGGACTGGCCTGCTTTTTAACCGTCGTCGTTTTAAAACCCTTGAAGGAAGACTTCCCAAGGGGAATTCACAAGAAAGAGGAGGAGGCGGCTGTAGCAAGGGTCTTCCCTAACCTAGTTTGGCTAGACTGGCTGCGGGAGATCTTAGGAGAGATGACTCAGGCCTAACTTAGCGGCTGGCACATTGCTAGGCCCCTGGAAGCATCTGGGCCTGCAAAACACTGAGCTGTATAAAATGCGCTCGTGCTAATTTATATTGCGATATGGACATGCAGAAATTATGACTAGGATGTATTTGCATTTCACAAACGCAGATCTGGCCAATTAATTTCTCATGCAAATAACCTCAAATAAGATAGAACCTTCAATTATTTACACCACACCCCAGATCATCTCAAATCTATTCCTTTAAAGTTAAAATTAATTTGCAATCCTATAAAAATGCAAAAAGGAAGCAGCTGGTAACTTTTATATGAGCATTTCTCATTTCAAACTTAAAAAAAATTTATTTTCACAATTAGAAAAAACGGTGTCAATCCACAAATACAGAATGTAATATCAACATTTAACCACAATGAAGCAAGAATCTTCACATTCCAGTGTGTGTGTGTGTGTGTGCGTGCACATCCCTAAAAATTAAAATGTTCGTCATAAAATGCATTTCCAAAAATTGCTAGTCCAGAAGGACTTGATTTCCACCATGTGGTGAGAGATAGCTAGGGATGCCCCACCTTTTTGGAGCTGTGGCCACATTTGGTAATTTGAAAAAATTGCTTCCACAGAAGATAGAGCTAGTCACATAAAAGATAAGCTATTTTACACAAGAAACTAAAAGCAGAGGAATAGCCTGAACTCTAAAATTAGTCTACATATTTGCATCCCTGGGAGCACAACAGCATAGACATTTAAGGTTGTGATCCTATGCATATTCACATGGAATTCAAGAATTCCAAGGAGACCTACACGCATTTGCTCTGCTCATCCCAAGCACCTACCCATTTCCTCACTTCCAAATGAATGCAAAAATCCCTCCAACTCCAAAAAGCAGTCATTTTCTTTGCCTCACCCCCTTCCCACCTAGAATTCTTACTTCCTCCACCATCAGAGTGGAAACCTCCCCACCTGTAATCCTCCTTCAAAACCAACATCCCTTTGGCAATTAAGAGGATTTAGGAACTTCCCAATGGATATGTAGGGCTCAGGCAAAGTGGACCAAGGATAAGGACCCTGCTGCCCAGGCTTTGTAATCTTGCTGCCTGCATCACTTTTCACATGTAAATACAGACTAATGCCTGTGCCCTATTTCAGAACTTGCCTCTTTCACAACTCTCTAGGGAGAACACAACTACAGGATTGCTATTGAAATTGCAGTAGCAGCAGCAATATGCTGCAATTGGTTGTCAGCCTGTTTAAAGACACATGGCTGGTTAAGAAATGCTAAAACTTGTAGGACTTTTTCTTCTTCTAAATATGCGTAGGCTTGTCTCTCAAAGCAGTATTAGGAGGCTAATCATATTTTAGAATAATGTAGTACAGTTAATTTCCATAATTGTAAAGCTTTAATATGAACATATTTTTGAGATGTTTAAGCAAATATAAGATTATTTACAGCCCAATCCGCTTTATG
Source organism: Varanus komodoensis (assembly GCF_004798865.1). Lineage (NCBI taxonomy): Eukaryota > Metazoa > Chordata > Lepidosauria > Squamata > Varanidae > Varanus > Varanus komodoensis. The sequence continues at coordinate 4,016,176 of NW_025336045.1, forward strand.
TGTACTTGGAAGTAACTGTTGCTGCATATAATGAATAAGATAAGTATGCATAGGATTGTAGTCTTACCAATACTAACAGTCATCATTGGAAGAATGATTAGGGGTATTATTCTGCATTAAAAGAACATAGCAAACCTAAAATAACCTTAAAGACAAGCAAGTTTGCCCTTACAGGCACCCCATCCCCAATTAAAATCACCTCCATGATTCAGCACTTAAAGCTGTGGCTGGTAAATTTGCTGATAATCCTGTGTGAATTATACATAAGTATAATCTCTGTTTAATATGGTTTACTCCCAAGCCCAGTGTGCAATCTGTGTGCAGTCTCCGCTGGTTAAAACATGAAACCTAAGTCTAATACTGGGTTTTCGTAGTATGTTTTTATTTAAATTAAAAATTTCAACCTAAAAAAAATTCAATCTAATACTGGGTTTTATTTATTCATACATCATGACAAGCAACCCTGTGTGGTTTCCAGGGTGCAGGATTTTTGCCTGAATATGCCCAACAGACAATTAACTTGTTGCTATGCTGCCATGGTTTTCATCCTCCTCTCTCAGTTCTCCCACTGTTTGCACATATCCCATCAGCCACTGCTCCTGAAATTCAATCCATTCTGGATGGCTGGAGCAGATCCTGCAGCTTCCATTCTTTCAGGGGTACTTGGCTGTAGCTACATAGCAAGACTGTGGAAATCACAATGCTGGGTGAAGCATGGAAACCAAAGAACAGGCTGTTTTTTCTTATCATGGTTTCTAAGAAGCAAACGTACCATGCTGAAATACCATAGCAGAGTTCAGACAACACAACAGAGCATCCTGTACAAGAAACCACCATGGCTTCTCATGTCATGCGAACCATCCTATTGGGTCTAGGACACAAGAAATAATGGTGCCACTCCTTTCAGTTATGATAAGACCTCACCAGGAGTAGTGTGTCATTCTTTATCTACTGTAGGTGAAGAAGGATATCAGCAAACTGGGCAGAGCCCTTAAGAGGATGATGAAAGTGGTGAGCTGGAGACCAAATCCTATAAAGAAGAATTGTTGCATATCCTACTTTGTTTAGCTCCAAGAACAGGCAATTAAAGTGATAGCCACTTTCAAATTTGAAGGGTCATCACACAGATGATGCACCAAATTTGTTTCTCCTTCTTCCCAAAATGTTTGAATTTGTCTTTAGAATAACTGGTTTGGGATAAGAATATTAAATGTTTCCTCTTTTCATCACCAAATTGCTCAAAATTGCTTTTGGGCCATTTGCTTTGGGAGCTACTTCATTCTTCTTTGCTTTTCTCAGTCTTTGCCATGTGAAAGTCTCCATGCCACAGACCAGAATAAGTTGGTGACTACCATTATCCCTTACGATTTCATAAGACAAGCCATTTTTAGAGGCCCTTTCCAGCAGTCTCTCTAGGATTCTCGTGATGGCTGATCAAGTTCCACAGCATAGAGTCATAGAGTTGGAAAGCACCTTGTGTTGAACTCCTTACAAATACAAAACTCAATTAATCTAGCATCATGGATAGGTAGCCATTCAGCCTCTGTCAAAGAACTAGGAATGAAAGGAAATCCACCCCCTTCCAAGGCAAGCTGCTTCAGTGTCAAGCAACCTGTATCCTCAGAACATTACTGTTTGGGCTAAATCCCCTTTCTAGAAAATAAAACATATTCCTACCCTTTGGAGCAATGCAACGGATTTTTAGAAGACTATTAGTTCCTTTCACCCACCTTCTCAGGAAGATAATTATTTTTAGGCTCCCCTTGCTTAAGTCTGCGTGAAAATTTTCTGGATATCATGTTTAGTCAGTGCAGCCATATTCAGAGTAGAAAATGAATCCACTTCCTGTAAACCAGCACTTTGGGTGTTGAGATTAAGGAATCAGGCGTACTGGTGTTACTGGGCACAGATAATATGGATTAGCAGGATCACCTGCAAGTATATTTGTAAAGGTTGCTGATTATATATTATACATTCCAAAACACTATTGCTTAGCTGTTTCAGCATGGTTCTTAACAGTATCTATTTGAGACTTTTATCTCTGTCTATATACCTACAAATGAACCCAGCTTTGCACAGATAGGAATCGTCTGAAATGTGATACAGTGGAGTTTTCAAGCAAATCTTCACAGCTGACAAAGTTGGACATTGTAAGCTGCCTAGGAAGGCCTCAACTGTTATAGGCAGCCTATAAATACATGTATGTACATGTATGTATGTATGTATAGGTACGTATGTACGTTAAGTATAATTTGTCCTCACCCTTTCTGAGGCATGCCTGCTAGCACAGTGCAGAAGTTTTCCTTTCAGAACAAGATTACTATTGAAATGAAAACGAAGAAATAAATGTGCATCTCCCAAATAACAAAACCCTTAGTCATAACGGATTTTCATGTGGTCTTTTTCTTTGTGAATACAGGCCACTAGATGGCAGGCAAATATTTAGAAAGATGCCCTCAGAGAGGATTTTGAGGGTACATTTTGATTGAACATTCCATACCGCCATATTTATTCATTTGATTTATTCAATTTATATACCATCCCACTCAACCAGTCAGTATCATTGAGCAGTATAGAAATGTAATAAATAAATGCACAGTCCCTTCCTACTCCACAGGATAGCCCACAGTCAGTCCATCCATAGAAATTGGCATACTATTTTCATACTAAACAATACGGAGAACAGCTGCAGTAGACTAAAACTAAGAAAAGGCTTTTCCAGAAGTGTACCACATTACAATGTCAGTTACCATCTCCCTATCAAGTAAGATTGTACTTGCATTAACATTTCTTTTAATATTTAAAGCCTGCAAAATCATATGTCTGAATATGGGTGAACGATTGTCATAGCAAATGCCGTAGTTTAATTTCCTTAGATAAGTCCTAAATCTTCTACCATTTAGCTTTGTTGGATGATCCCTGGCTCTAATTATATATACCTCTATTATGTCTTCCCTGCCTTATTCACCTTTTTCCTAAGCTAACTTGTTGTACCCTTTCCTCATAGAGGAGTTCATCCAGTTTGTTCCATTTATTTTGATTGCCCTTTTCTACATTTTCTTCATTCTTTTTGAAGATGTGCCAACCAGAAGTGCTCACAGTATTTTCAGGAGCAACAGAGGTGGTTTCTGTGTGTCTGTCCTCGTTTTTCACGTTTCCCTCTAGGTAAGCTTCTGAGCTTGTCTAAAGAAATCATGCTGAAGGAGACAGGGAGAGGAAATGGGGCTGGGGAGGCCATACAATTATGCATAGACCAGTTGGTCTTCTCCCCTTCCCTGCCCACTGGAAGTCCCCCTTTTTGACTTCAGTAAGCTTACCGGAGGTTGCTCCTCCAACCTTGGAAAGCAGGTACTCCCAGGTTCCTTAGTGCTGTGAAGGGACTAAATGGGAACTTAAATATTCAAGTCCCCCTACCAAAGTTGGCTTCAGAAGGGAAAAACCCAGTTTCTCTGGGACACTCTCTTGGGGACCATAGTATTGCACCCTAAATCCATCTTAGGCAAAGGTCATCACAAATGTGCAAGGGTCTGAGATCTCCAACTCTCTGCATCAGGTAAGAGGTTGCCAAAATGGGTGGGAGGGAATAAGGGGGAAATGGCTTTGATGTTGAAATCATAAAGTTTACATGTCAGAGCCTTAAGATAACATGAAGACCAAGGATGCAGCAGTCTTTCAAATTCAGATCTACCAACTTATACTATCTAAATACAGTTTGGGGGATTTTCTTTCTCCCCCACATGGATATCTTTGCTTTCTGTTTGGCTTGGAAAGTAAAAATGTACCCATTCTACAATGGATCCTTTAATCAAAAAAGCGGACCTTTGCCCCTGTAAACCAGAATTTTATTCTCTGAGGATTGATTTCCTCAGACTACTAGGCAATACTAACCAATGTTTGTTTTGCCTAATAAACTACTTAAAATTATCTCCATAATATAAAATCTGTTTTACTTCTCCCTACTACTCCCTATGTTTCCTACATACTGAGGAATCTAAATGTTTCCTTTGATTCCTCTCCCCCTCTGCCAGCCCCCCAAAAATCTAGCAATGCAGGACAGTAGGTTAATGATTATGTTTGTCTTGTTAAACGTTTTACTTCTTTCTTCTGTTTACAAACAGAATAGATGACCTAGAACTGCCTCTTTTCTGCCATGTTCCATTGGTTGAGAGTATTAAACATAAAATCACAGTGCAAACAAAGGCAGGGATCATAGGACATCTGGCTTTCCTGGCGTCTTTGCAAAATGAACCTCAGTAACCATCCTCAGATGCATATGTAGCATGCTTAGAAACACAGGTATGGATGTGTTGGATAGCTCTCAGCTCTCCGTTGCACCGATCTGTCTCTGGCCTGTATGCGCTTAGTGATGACAACACACACCAGGCCTTTCATGGAGGGACTTATCTGTAAGGCCCAGTTGCCTCCCTTCTGCCTTGGACCTGCAGGGGAGGCCCTGCACTCAGGTGAGGCGGATGAGCCTTCTTTGCGGTGGCATTCATACCGTGAAAGTGCTTCTTGGGCAGGCCAATAAGTCTCCCTTCCTGAGAGTGTGTCTCTGCCAGGCACTCTTTATTTTAGAAGGCAATTCTTTTTTCTCTCAAGACCTGTTTCTAAGCTTGGAAGGCTGCAAACCTAGGCCCATGTACCTAAGAAGCAGCCCAATAAACCCAATGGGACTTATGTCTGTCTAGACATGCATGGGGCTGCACTGTAAAAAGTAATTTCAAGTTCATTCCTATATGTATCTGCACAAGACTAAGTACCACTCAGTTCAGTCTGGCTTATTCACAAGTACGTAGGCACAGGTTCCTGGACTTAGTTAGCTACTCATGCTATTTCCACTGTGGGACAGTTAGATTCTTATATTATTTTGGAGGTAGGCAATTTCTTAGGGTTACTGTAGGGTTTCTACACTTGTTCTTATGAATTTTAAATGTTGTATATCAAAGAGCAGAGCTAATAAATACTTCATTATCCATAAGCACAGCCCCTTGCACACATGGAAATATAAGGGAAGGGCTTCTTGCAATGAGTTCCATGTTTACATTAGAGCCGTCATGGGATTTGGGGCGATAAATGTAGGACCAAACCTCACTTTCAATAATGGAATAGGTTATACAATTCTTCTTAACCTTAGCATTCCTTTTTTCATTTATCCCCTGTGGTCTTTAGCCATACTGTTAAGCGGCATAAATCTGAAAATAAACTCTACAGTTTTATAGCAAAAATATGAGGCGGTACATGGAAGAGCTATTGGGGAGCTGTTTTATTAGCTGCAGTATGCTGATCTGTCTCAGAATTAAATTATAGCATTGGATCTGCTAAAATGATATAATGGTAAGACACAGCTGGAAGCAGGGGCAGTGAACACAGGGGACGAACGCAGATGAGCACTTTGGAACGCCCCTGTCATTCCAAAGAGCATAGACAAGCCTCACTCCTTCCCCTCACCAAAATGCAGTGCTGAGGGCTGTACTATGTCTGGTGTACACCTTCTTCAAACAGATGTTTTAGACTTCAGTTCCCATCAGTCCCAGTAAGTATGGGCAATGGTCAAGCATGCAGGGAGTTGTAGCCCAAAACATCTGGAGGTTGGGAAAGGCTGCTATGCTTGTTTCTGTGGCTGCCAGAATTTCCAATGATACTAGAGATCTATCAGATGAGTTTTGCAAAATAAGAGTATCAGCATTTTTCTGTATAATTGGGCAAAGGGAGTAGCATTTTATATAGGCAAAAAGTCATTGTTGTTCTAAGGTCTCATTTAAAAATGAAGGACATAAGGAAAGCCATGCTGGATCAGACCAAAGGTCCATCTAGTCCAGTACTTGGTACACACAGTACGAAATGAGCTGCCCGCAGCAACGCTCAAGCAGGATGGGTGCAAGGTCTCTGCCTGCCCAGTTCCTCAGCGGCTGGTGTATGCAGGCATGCCCCCTCTGGCAAAGGAGGGAGCCTGCAAGGCTGGGAGCCTGGTAGGCTTGTCCCTCATGAACCTGCCCAAGCCCCTTTTAAAGCCATCCAAATTGATGGTCATCACCACTTCCTTTGGCAACAAATGCCACAGTTTAACTATAAGCTGTGTGAAGAAGTACTTCCTTTTATTTGCCCTGAAACTCCTACTAATCAGCTTCATGAGATGACCCCAGCTTTGAGTGTCATGAGTGGAGGAGAAAAATGTCCCCCTCTCCACTTTCTCCACATTATGCTTCATGTTAAACACCTCTGTCATGTCTCTCTTTACTTGCCTTTTTTCTAAGCTTAAACAGTCCCAGTTTCTGTAGGCACTTTTTCATAGGGGAGCTGCTCCAACCCTCTGATAATTTTCGTTGCTCTTCTCTTTACCTCTTCCAAGTCAGTGATGTCTATTTTCAGGCAAGGTGCCCAGAAATGAGCACAATATTCTTAGTGCAGTCATACCAAAGATTTGTATAACAGGAGGAAGATCTTGGCAGTTCTCTTTTCTATTCCATCTCTAATTATGCCTAGCACGGAGTTTGCCTTCTTCACAGCACCTGTAGAAAGGACTGACATTTTCATCAAGCTGTCCACCATTACCCTAATATCTGTTCCTTGATCAGTCACTGCTAGCTCAGATCCCATCAGCTATACTTTAATTTGGGAATGTTTTTTGTCCCAACTTGCTTTCCTCTACACTTGTGAGGGTGAATAAAGTTGCTTAATAAAATATTTTACTGACTTTCAGATTATTCCTTTCTGGTTATCCAACAAAGTCTTGTCACTAAAAACTCTACTATAGCAGAAGCTTTTGTGAGCTAGAAGCTACCTCATCAGATGTCAAACTCACCTTCATCCTAAAAGGCAATGCAGTTTACAGAAGAATGACAAATATAAGTCATATCTTATTACTTAGCAGTTATCTAGTGGTGCCTATTGGAAGAATGAATAAAAAGCTAGAAAAACTGTTGCAATCCATTCTAGTTAATAATATTTGCAAATCTATAATTGAAGAAAAGCATCTGTGTGGGATTGGCTACACTGATGTTTCATGAAGCTTACTCATGAGTCTAGGCCATTCACAAACTTTCAACCTAGCCTACCTCACAGGGTTGTTGTTGTGAAGATAAAATGGAGTGAAGGACTATGTAAGCTGCCTTGGGTTCCTCACAAGAGGTAAAAAGGTTGGATGTAAATGTAATGAATAATAATGAAATTACAGACCTATTGGATCAGTCTTGCAAAACAAACAGATAGTGGTAGTCATAGCCATATAATGAAGTATTCTTCTGCCAGGGGCTGTTTGATGATGATGATGATGATGAAACAAACTGAAAATCTGTGCATGGATAATCAGAAGGAAGTTCCACTACATTTAATGGGACTTACTGTTACATAAATGAGTAAATGTTTTCCCTTTGTGTAATATTCATTGTCATAAGTTATGGATGACTTAAAAGATACAAAGATAACAGAATATCTGGCAGGACAATGACACTTTTAAGAGTTTCATGAATTACTGCAACCGGAATCATTCAGTGCATTGCATTGTGTTCCTGCCGTTAGGGTGGCTGTTGTGATAAGGAAGCTTCTTTGGTTGATGTGACCTGTCTGCTTTGTGGTTTTGTGGTGGATCCAAAATACACGGTTGTCAGAAAACCAATGTGCAAGTACATCTGGATATAGAGGTAGGTTAACGAGCCCAGTGAAAGGCCCAAACACAAGCACCTTTCAATCCCATGTTGAATTTGTTTCAGCCTGGGGGCCAGGCTTCATTGCAGATACGCTCTCCAGGGCTGTGTTCCAATGGGGGCGGGGCTAAAGGCAAGAGGGGCGGGGCCCAAATCATGAATATACTTTAGCTCTTCCTACCAGCGATTTAAACCGCTGTGCTGCTGGGCTGGTTGATTGAAAGGTCGCCGGTTCGAATCTGCACAACGGAGTGAGTTCCCGTTGCTCCATCCCAGCTCCTGCCAACCTTGCAGTTCGAAAACATGCAAATGCAAGTAGATGAAAAGGTACCACTTCGGTGGGCAGGTAACAGTGTTCTGTGCACTTTCGTGTTTAGTCATGCCGGCCACATGACCATGGAGACTGTCTGCGGACAAACGCTGGCTCACTCGGCTAGGAAACGGAGATGAGCACCGCCCCCTAGAGTCAGGCATGACTGGACTTATCGTCAAGGGGAAACCTTTACCTTTACCTTTTTACCAGCAATTAAGCTTTAAGAGAAACATTTCAAACTCTTAGAATGGGAAGCAGCTGCATTGACACAGCAAAACCAAGCTGGTAGTTGGGGAGAACAGGTGGGGTCCTCTACAGATGCCTGGGTGGGATCACAGTGGGACTCCTGGAAAGGCTGATCTGGCTGGTAAACCTGTTTTGAATAAAACTGCTGTACATGTGCTTGAATCTTGGACTTTAGAAGGACAATCCTGTGCAGGTTTGCTGAGTTTAGGCTTACTGCCTAAACACAGTAAGCCACTTCGGCTGGGTCTTGCTGTCTCCACAGAAGGCAAATTCCAACTTTCAGATATCATTGCCTGCTGTTAGTTATTCTGAGAGAGAAAGAGATCCTTGTTGCTGTTGTTCTTTAAGGGATTAAAGTCAAACAGGACATGTTGTTTTGTTCTCAATGTGACCTTGGCAGGCTGGTTTTTTTGCTGAACAGGTCAGGAAGCTTTGGTGGAGGGCATTGCCTGCAACTGCAAGGGCAGCAACAGTGCCCACCCCAGTCTGCGTGTGTATCTGCAAGAAATCACAAGAAGCTGCTGCTCCCCTTTCAAAGAAGGGTGCCTAGTTTCATTCAAAAAGTGTGAATATGTCATTGTCTAAGTGGGTTTTTTGTTGTTGTTGTTTTGTTTTGTAGGGGGAATGCATTTCGAAAAGAAAAAGTAATTCTAAAGTCCACATTTTCCCTTGGGTTTTCAGATCCTTGGAGAGAACCTACCATCTGCCCCACTAACATCTGGAAACCATTTGGGCAAGAGGGACCTCCTGAGTGGCTTTCCCAGGTTCTGGAATTCCTTGCCAGAGCAATCTGGCAAGCCCCATTTCTGATTATCTTCTCCCAGCAGACCCAGATGTACTTATTTCAACCAGCTTTGGGCCCCAATGCTGATGGGAAAGTATCCTTTGTTTGGGTTTAAATGGTTGCTTTTGTTTAGGGCTTCTCTACATGAGGCATTTATTTGGCGCTCATGACTACACTCTCAGTAGCTTGTAGGGCTTTAGATAACATCCACCTTCGGAGTGACCCCAGGCTTTGCAACCTTTCCTTTGGCTCTTTTTTAGAATGAGGAAAACATGCTCTGATCTGGAAATCGTGCCATATATTTTCATAATGACACTACACTCTGCAGCACCCTTTTGTGGCTGTGTAATAGGCAGAGGGGCAACACACAAATGTAATAACAATAACAGCAACAGCAATAACAATGGAACACAGACAAAGAGAGAAAGAAATTACATATGGAGAACTCGGAAAAGAGCTGACCCAGAAGCAGAAACCTTGGACAAGTGCTGTGTTTTTTGTGTTTTTTATAATAAGTTTTATTCAAAATAATCCTAAAACAAAGGGAAACTAAATACAACATCAATCATCAGAAACATCGGACCTGCTGCGTCAGCCCCCACATTTTTTTTATTTATAACTTAAAAACATATTTAAATCTATACGAAGTCCCATTTCTCTAGCCAATAATAAAAAGAGTCCCAAGTTTGATAGAGATCAGTATCTTCTTTCTCCTTCAATGACAAAGTCAATCTGTCCATTTCTGCACAGTCCAAAATCTTTTTTAGGATCAGTTCATCAGTAGGTGGTTCTTCACTTTTCTGGTGTTGAGCAAATGCAATCCTCGCCGCAGTAATTACATGAAAAATCAAGTACATTTCTTGTTTACTAATATCAACAGGTATAATGCCTAATAAGAAAACTTCAGGTTTAAAAGCTAAGGATTTTTTTTTAGCATTTCCTCAAGCCATTTATGTAATTTAATCCAATACTTTTTCACATTATCGCAAGTCCACCACATATGATAGAAAGTACCCAATTTATGTTTACATTTCCAACATCCATTTGACATATTTGGAAACATCTTAGCTAATCTATTTGGCAACAGATACCATCTATAAAACATTTTATACAGGTTTTCTTTATATGAAGTTGCTAATGTTACCTTAATATTTCTCTCCCACAGCTTTTGCCATTTTTTCTAATTCAATATTATATCCAAAGTTTTGTGCCCACGTTATCATAGGTTTCTTAACCTGTTCATCTTCCATTCTCCTATCTAGTAAGAAATTATATAGTCTTTTATTCATTTTCTCATCTGACTTAAGCATCACCTGATCAAATGCTGTTAAATCTTTATAAAAGCCCCACATTCTATAGTCTTTAGCATATCTCGATTGTATCTGCACCTTATACCACCAAGAAATATTAGATCCTTGTTCTTGTATTTCTTGATTCAATTTCAATCCTCCATCATTATCCAAAATGTCATCATATCTTACGATCGCTTCAAAATTCAATGCATTTGGATATACAAGAGCTTCCATAGGTGAAAGCCATCTTGGTAATTTATTATACAATTTCGTCTTTAACTTTTCCCGCACTGACATTAATGATTTCCTAATATAATGACTTAAAAAAGAGCCATGTACCTTAGCCTTTTCATGCCACATATAAGCATGCCAACCCATTTGCAAATCATGCCCTTCAAGATACAAGATTCTCTTATTTCTTAAAGTTATCCATTCTTTTAGCCATGTTAAGACAGAAGCTTGATAATACAGCATCCAATCAGGGAGACCAAAGCCCCCATTCTCTTTAGCCTCCTGAAGTATTTTTAGTTTAATCCTTGGTTTCTTCTTTCTCCATATAAATCTCGAGATTTGAAAATTTAAATCATCAAAAAATTTTCTATCAATTTTAATGGGAATCATTTGGAATAGAAACAAAAGCTTTGGTAATATATTCATTTTAGCTAGTGCTAAAATTCTTCCCAGCAAGGATAATTGCAAATTAGCCCATTTTTCCAAATCACTCTTAATATCCTTAAATAATTTATCATAATTGTCTTCTTTCAGAGTGGTACACTTAGCTGTAAGATAAATTCCCAAATATTTAACCATTTTAACAATGTGAAAGTCTACTTGTTCCACCAGAATTTTTCTTTGCTCCTGTATGAGATTTTTTACTCACAATTTCATCTTTTCTCTGTTTATTTACATCCCAGTAACCTCGCCATACTCTTCAATCCTTTGTAGGAGTTTAGGCACTGTTACTAAGGATTCCTCTGCAAATGCTTGCAATTTATAGCTTTCAGCTCTTATTCTAGTACCTTTAATGTCCATATTGTCCCTGATATTTCTGCTTAACACTTCTAAGATCAATATAAACAGCAGTGGTGATAGCGGGCATCCTGGACAAGTGCTGTGTTAAAAGCCATGTAGAGAAGCCCTCAATTGCATGGTTGTCATTTTTAACCCGTCTTGGTCTTTTTACCATTTTGTACATTGCCTTACACCTTATAATATTTCATTGCATCTATATTATTGTTGCTAGTTGTCTTGAACACTCTTCAGTAAAATGGTGGATGATGCATCTAAGCAACCATCTTTGCCTGATTGTTTCTAGCACTGGCTATGGGGTAAATGAAAATGTGCCCCAGACCAAGTTAGTTTTGTTTGCTTGGAGTTAGGTTAAACTGAAAGAGCAATTACATGCCTGAGAACTAAACTAATGCCCCACGGAAGTGATTCTGGCAAGTAAGTCCGCTCCATGTGATATGAGAGTGACTCAATAATTTCCAAGGGAAAATACGTGAAGGGTGTAACCTGGAAGCTAGCTTCTCAAAACAAGTCAGGAGAATGTAGGTGAAAGGATGATGAGCCTGGTGCCCACCCATATTCTTACACTGCTCGTTTCTTTGATCAGCAGTGCCTTTAAAACGACCAGGGGAATCACTGGTGGAGGCAGGAATCAAAGTGTGCTTGCTCAGTAAAACGCGGTGAATGCTTGGAACACAGGAAGCTGCTCTGAGTGAAGTCAGCCCATTAGTCCATCTGGCTTTCTGCTGTCTACACTGACTGAACATGGCTACACTGGCATGGAGAGGCTATGCCTGAAGATGCCAGGGAATGCATCATCCCAGGTGGAGTGGGAAGCTCTGATCTTGACATTCCTGATAGTCAAACAGACCCTCAGGCGAGTCCAGAATTGCAACCCATTCCAGCAGTTTTCACGTGCCAGGGACAGGTCATTTCTAAAGCCAATGGGTCTTCATTGCTCATTCATGGCCAAGACACCCCCAAATCCGTTATATCAAATCATGGAACAATATTTTGCTGCAGGGAAGATCACCTTTCCCACAGTTCCTACAAAACATGCCTTACCACTCCGCTTCATCCGCTTCCCCAATTTGTTTGATATGTCTATGGCATACAGCAAGGCTGAAAGACATCAGAAGTGCTGGGCTAAAAGTCCCAAAGTTTTGAGAGGCATCATTTTGATATCTAAGGAATAGCAACACTTGCATCACCTTGTACAGGAAACAGGCCATGCTTAAGTTCCATTGAGCTGAGAAATATCAATGCAGCCTGAGCACAGGCCTGATGGCTGGAATCCAGAACTTTTAAAACCAAAGGACATTTCACCATTGGCTTTAGAAAGATGTGCTCTCAGTGGAACCAGGAGGAAGATCAATGCTCAGGGGCTTTCCTGGGGCTTGCAGCAGAGCATTTATTATATTTCTGGAGACCAGATTGTATATAGATAATGGGCTTCAAAATGGATTTCTGATAAAAATCCATTTAGAAGGAGTCTGACCTGCACAAGAGCCCAAATTACAGGGAGGCCTCAGCTGTGCTGACTCCGCCGTTATTTATCTGCATGGTGGATGTGACTTACACTGAGTGTCAGTGTTGAACTGAGCCGAGACTGAACCAGCATCTGCGTGCTCTGCCTGTTTTTCTCAGTCCTTATCAAGAAAGTTATAAAGAAGCTGCTTTATCTGAAGCCTGTAGATTACAGAAAAGCAGCAAGAAATACCTTGCTTTGGTTTATTATAAAGATTCAGGATCCCAGACTTTGTCCCAACATATCTGTTGGCTGCAACCTTTGCACGGTGTAATAAATATATTTGCTGCGTGGCAGTGAGCTCAACTCAGTAACAGAACAAAGACCACTTTGTAGTTAGTCATGCAAAAAGACTGAGAGAGAAAGAGAGACTAACAAGAAAGAAAATAATCAATTCATGAGTTTGCATGAAAAGTTCTGATAGGCCAGGGAAGCAGAGCCTTGCCTTTTTATGGAATTGTGTGTTATGCCTCCAAACTGGGTAAAAATAAGATAGGGTTGGCGTTTTTAATAGTGTGCAATGGTGCAATAGATAAAGTGGCAGCTCCCTCTGCTACTGACTCAGGTAGCTCTTCCCTGCTTCACACACATACATGAATAGGATGCAAGAACAGGATGCCCCTATGGTGCTAAAATGAGAATGATGTTCACATAATGAAATGATGGCTCCATTTTCCAACTGTAGAGAAATACTCTAGGATCTCAAAATAAAGCATTCCCTTGCCAGAATAGAGAAGGGTACTGTATTTTTCACCCTTTATGTCACGACGTGTAATACCCATGGAGCTATGTTTTTAATTTTTTTATTGTTATTACATTGCACATATACTGTACCTTTCTTCTTGTGAGAAATCCAGGGCAGCTTGTATCATTCTCCTCTACCATTTTTATCATCATAACAACAGCCCTGTAAGGTAGGCCAGGCTTAGAGTCCTTGCCTTGTCCAAAGTCACCCAGTGAGCCTCACGGCCAAGAAAGGACTAGATCCCAGATCTCCCAGGTCCCCAGTCTAACATTCTAACCACTGCACCATCTTCCCTCTCCTGTTCATGGAGGTTAAGTCTAACCATGGCCACAAGTCAGGATGGCTATATAGTAGCCCCAGTAGCAGTCATATGCCTCTGTATGTCAGTTGTTGGGGAACACAACTGGGAAGGTTTTTACTGTACTCTTTTCCTGACTGTAGAGTTCCCCCGTGGAGCATCTGGCTGCCACTGCCAAGCCTCTCAGGTCTTTCGTTTGCGCCCAGCTGTTCTTGTGTTAATATGGCTCAGAGTGGCATGGATAGGCCTGCCTCTGAGAACCTATTTCAACTGCCCTGGTTTTTCCCTGCATCAGCAAAGCAATCAATCGCCGCTTTATACTCCCATAGTACCCTCCATCTGTGTCCAGGTCTTTATACCTGCAATTCAGTCTCAGCACCCCCAGAGAGTGAACTGAAGGTGAAACAAGTATCAGTGCTTAAGTGCTTCCTTGCCATCACTCTTCCATCACTGCCGGCTTAGTTGTAAGAACGTGCTGCAGAACCCATGCAAGATCCACTCTGCCTTTTGTAAGCCATTCCGTCTTTTTCACCTAACATAGCAAGTTGTGGTAGCCTGCTTTCAATAGCAGTAGCTGTTTCAGTTTAAAGATGATTTGCAATCAAGTTAGCCCTGTCTGACCTCAGCTGCACTTTAGTCCTGTGACTAAATATCCTAAAATTAAATGCATTTCATTAAATTAAGTCTGTACTCTTAGTCCTAGCAATAAGACCCTCTGAATTCAATGGGGTTTGCTTTTGAGTCAACATGGAGAGAGTTGCACTGTGTATGTTTACTGGAGTCTGAGGCTTACTGGTGGGTAGAGATGCAGAGGATCAAGCTGAACAGAAAGGCACTTAATACAGATATTCTTCTGATTTCTCTTCCAAAACATCCAGGACTTGAAGAATGTACTAGCCCCTTCCTTATTACATATCATTACTGATCTTGCTAAAACTCTGGAGGAGTGGGAGGTGATACGCCCTGGGTTTTTGAAGGAAGCATGGCAGTGTTGCTGTGCAGGGAAAGCCTCAAACAATTTGTGAAACTCTAACAAGTTAAGAAACAATCTCTGGGATTCTGAACTTAGGTCTTTCCTTGAATCTGATAATATTTCAGCAGCATCATCATTAAAAATATGTCTCGAAGAAGTTCAGCCTATCAGTATCCCAACTTATTGCATGCCTATAATAATACTATTCTACCTGTCTGTTTACTGCATGCCAAGATAGATTAAATTGTACTGATTCTGCATATCTTCAAGCACCTTCAGGGAATATTGGAGGAAAAACAGCTAATTATTATTTTTTAAATAATAAATTATTGCTAGGTTTGGAAAAGAGCTGCAAGAGGTATTCTGGTCATTAAACACTTGGAAAGTTTTTCTGATGACATGATTTTGATTTAGGTTAGTTTGTCCTGTTCTGGAAAGTTTTGTAACTCTTCAAACATTGAGAAATGGGTCATGGTGCCATGTGGAAAGTTTTTGGAATTTAATTATGGTGCCTAGGATAGAGAAAGATTTAAACAGGGATCCGTTAATGTTAAATCTGCCTTTAATTCAAGCTGCTTTTTAAAGTAACACAACAAACCCACTGGAGAACTATTCCCAACTATGATATTGTTATGTATTTAATACTACTATATATGTCCTCTGTTAAGAAGCCAATATTACATAGAAATAAACTTCACCTGAAATGCTACACAGCACATATTAAATGTTAATATTATTGAATTTTATTTGGCCAGGGCGGCTTGTTTTATAGTGTATGTTTTATATTATATATTTGTATTTTATTGTATATATTTTAAAATGTTATTTTAATTTTTTGTTGTAAGCCGCCCCGAGGCTTCGGCGAATGGGGCGGCATAAAAATGTTTTAATAAATAAATAAATAAATAAATATCTCCTGGTACCACAGGACTTACTTCTGAGTAGATATCCATGCAGTTGCGCTTACTCTGACTCTCCCTCAGAGGCCAGCCTTCTTCAATCTGATGCCCTCAAGATATGTTGGACTATAATTTCAATAATTCCTTGCCAGCATGACCTTTGGATACGAATGATAGGAGTTGCAGGCCGAAATATCTGGAGAGCACCAGGCTTGGGAAAAGAAACAACAGGCGGTGGCAGCAGTGGCAGCTCCTTCCCAGAAGCTGCCCCACACGAGGTCACACTCCTCATCCAGCCAGGCCAGTATCCCCTGCTCTGGTGGCAGTGATTCATGTTCTTCATGATCACCTGCTACCTGGTCCTTGATCACCGGAAATACCAAGGATTGTACATGAGACCTTCATCATGCAACATGTTTTTCTGCCGTCCTTTCTGTCCATCCTAAATATATCAATCCAGGAACATTAAAGAATGTTATCCCATTTTAATGCAATGCCATCAATTTACCCTTCTTGGATGCAGATCTTAATGTCACGAGGGGGTCTGCCGATGCTGGAGAAGTGGAGAGCAATGCCACCAGGAGGCCGGACCCTTTGCCTAGTCTGGTTTCCTAGCAGGGTCACCCAAGAAGCTGAGACCCCAGACTAGGCGCCTCCAGCCACTTGAGTAAAGGTCACATCAGCAGAAGAGGATGGTTACCTTTCTCCGTGTTGGAGGCAGAGAAACTCCTGAAGGGCAGCTCCTGAGCAGCATCAATGGTTGAAAGTGACACTGGTGGAGGATCTTTCACAGACCACAGCAGTGGTGCTCAAGCGAACGCCTTCACAGAACTCTACAAGAGTGAAACAAGAGGCAGCTGCAGAAGATGAAACTCCCAGGTTGGAAGGCAAGCAACAAGCTACTGGGGAAGAGCAAATGACAGCTGCAAATAGGCTTGTCGCTAATGGTGCAGCTAGATCAAAACCGAAAGGAACTCTAGCGGCTGACATGCACAGAGGCCGAAGGAGAACCCAGTGCTGCACAATACATACAACTGGAACATGGAGCATGAGAAGTATGAATTGGAAGCCATAAAGCAAGAAATTAATGGGTAAGCATCACAGTAATCGAAGTGAGTGAAATGAAGTGGACTGGAATGGGGCATTTTCCTTCAGACAAACATGAAGTGCTTTACACTGGAAATGGCAAACTCAGAAGAAATGGGATGGCTGTAATAATATTGCAATAATACCGCAAGATGTAGTACAGGCAATAAGGGGCTATAATGCAAAGTCTGACTGAATCGTATCAATCAGAATTTGTGGAAGACCTACCAACATAAGCATCATTCAAGTCTGTGCTCCAACAACAAATGCTGAAAAAGATATCACAAACTTTTATGCAAGCATCTAGGAAGAAACGAATAACACACCAAAAGACGACATGCTGATACATATAGATGACTAGAACTCAAAAGCAGGAAGCAAAGCAGGATTAATTGTTGTGGAAGAATTTGACCTGTGGGTTAGAAATGAAGCATGAGAAAGAATTATGTGAAGCCTACAATTGGTTTCTTGCAAATACATATTTCAGGCAACCGATCAGCCAACTATAAACATGGGCCTCATCACATGGCCAATACAGAAATCAAATAGATTATGTAATTGGGAATAGGAGATGGAGAAGCTGTTCTTTCACTGCTGAAACAAGACCAGGAGCAGATTGTGATAGTGACCATGAACTCTTAATATCGAAGATCACCAGTCAGAATATCATGCCAAAATGCAACTTAAGTCCCGTTTCTGAAGAGAAAAGTTCAGCAAAGAACAGTTTTTCACTGAAAGCAATTGATTGTGAACCAGAAGAGTGGTAGACTGAAACCAGAGATGTTATGATGGAAGAATGCCAAAAGACAATTTGAGTAGCAAAACGAAAGAAAAGGCGTAGCTGGATAACTGGAAAAAAACAGTTGCAAAGGACAGCCGAGAGGTAAAAGCAAAAAGCCACAGGAATAGGGTCAGAATTCTGACTGAAACTATTCATTGACTCTCATACAAAGACAAAAAGAATGATTACAATGGCCGGTGCAAAGAAATAGAAGCACATAAGAAAAAAGCAAGAGGTCTCTTCCGGATGATCCAAGAAATCAAAGGGCAATTCAAACCTAACTTAGGAATACTGAAAGACCAGCAGGGGAACATACTATCTGACCAGGAGAAAATAGAGAGAAGGGGAAACAGGATGTGGAAGAACTTTGAGAGATGGCTGATTCCTAGGAAGAAGAACCCTATACAATATTGGAAGGTGAAGTGAAGGCTGTTCTGAAGATACTTAGAAGGAGCAAAGTACCTGGAGTAGATAGGGTACCAACAGAACTATTCCAAGCTGCAGAGCCTACATTGGTCAAAATCCTAACAAGACTATGTCAACAAACACAGAAAACAAAACAATGTCCCACAGACTGGAAATGTTCAGTATACATTACAATCCACCAGAAAGAGATGTAAAAGAGTACAGCAACTACAGAATCGGTTATGTAAATGAAGCCACAGCCTTGAGTAGGGATGTAATGAAGCTTCACGCTATCCCTCCCTTTAGCATTATTGGACTTCCTTTCATGCTCAGCCCAATCTTGGAACAAGAGCCGAATCAAAAGAAGAAGTCCACAAGGCCCTGAAGCCCAAAGGCGCAGAAGAGGGATGTTGCTCACACCACATTTGCATGTTTCAATTCCTGGTTCATCAGGAACTTCGACTCATGGCTGCATTAGAGTGGAGTAGAATCAGGGTGGGGTGAGCCCAGGGAATCTGATGGATTCTTGTCCCCAAAACCTTCCACATTCCTCAACATCCCTATATATAAGGAAGGGATATATAAGTGATATAAGGAGTCTGTGGGAGCCTTTCCTTCCTTTTCATCTTTAATTGGGAGTTCCTGATCCTGACCTTCAACACAGATGTAAATGAGTCACACACACACACACGCAAATGGAGATCCCCAGATCCATGGGGCAAGCTTGTTCATCATGACAAAACTACATGCTCCATGGATTTCAGGGGGACTTCTGAGTAAATGTGTATAGAATCAGGCAGCATGCCCTATTGATTGTGGGGCGGGGGGTAAGCATGCCCTTACCTTCCTGCCCTTACCTCCCTGCCCTTAACTCTCTGAAGTTGAGGTCAATGGGGCTTTTTGGCAGGGACATTCCTTTATTTTTTTAAAATCAGTTATGCTAGTTCTCCAGCTGTTTCATTAGTTCAGATATGTAGGTATAAAAACTAATGATTAATCTATCAGGTTACTAAGGGCAATACAACCTTTTTGTCATGCAACATCATTCTTGCATCCAGATCCAACAAAGCAAAGCAAACATACATGCATTACAAAATCCCAAGAATTCAAATGATATAAATTCTGAAAGAGAAGAAGTAGAAAGAAAATGAAAGATCCTTTTGCCGCATAGTTAAGACTGGTCAAACTGGTTTTGAGATTTTGAAACTCTCCCCAAACCTGCCAGACCTGTTTATGAGAGGTGACAGAAAGAATTCAGCTAGATATTGCTAACAACTGTGTCTTTTATTGCTGATGGGAAGAAAATGGCTGTGTTCAAAACAGGATGATGGAGAAGAGCTTGACAAGTACCCTGGACCAACAGAAAGGGGAGCAAGAGGGTCCAGGATCAAATCAAGCAAGAACTTTCTCTAGAAACAAAAATGAGAAAGCTGATACTCCCGTATTTTGGGCACATCATGAGAAGGCAATGTCTTCATTTCTTCAATGACTGGAGAAGAAAATGTCTTGACTGTGGAAAATGAAGACCAAACAAGAGATGGATTGACTCCATAAAGGAAGCCACAGCCTTGAATTTACAAGAGTTGAGAAGGGCTGTCATGGATGGGACAGTATGGAGGGCTTTCATTCATAGGGATGCCATCAGTCAGTGACAACTTAATGGCACATAACTACAACGATTTTATTTTATTTCCTTTCACACTTTGGGGCGGGTTTACTTTTTATAAGGATGTGTTAAAAATAAGGAGTTTTAACACTTCCCTCCCCAGTCCTAATGCTGCCAGGAATGCTCCTTCCTATGCAGCCATTTCCACCAATGCTGGCTTCTTTTTCTAAGCCCCATTGTCAATCAGAGGAGGGAGATTACTGATGAAATTGGAGCTGAAGAGAGAAGTATTAGGTTTCTCTTATCAAAGCAGGGATTTCCCACTGCCATACATACATACATTTCTGCTCCCGTATTCCAATTTGCTACACCTTTAATGTAGCATGTAGCTGAAGTCTGAATTGCATGTACAAGACCAAGAGTAGTGACATCTCTTTCACAGCACTTTCAGCTGCCTGGAAAAAATAGAGTTATTTTCCCTTACAGAAGAAATATAGTGAGTACATAAACTGTACAGGTCAAGCCCAGCCATAGGTACTAGGAAATCCCACTGCATTTAGCCAGATTGGGTTCCTGTTAAGTACGCTCAGGGACTGTAAACTTAATGTTTTGCAAACTTCCTCCAAACAGGACGGCATCAGGCTTTTCTGCCTCACAAAAAGATTTGTGGAATCACGTGTCTGCATGGACTTTCATCCAACTGAAGCAAGCCTAATAAAACTGTCACCAGCAGATGTGTATCTTTCATTCGTTGTCAAAAGTACTAAAGCTGTATAGCAAAGTATTTTTTTCCAACTTCAGATATTATAGTTCCCATGAAATTTATCCAATTTCCCATTATAGATACATTTCAGGGGAACTATAACATCTGAAATTTCAACTGAAATGTCCTTGTGTGTGTTGCAGGGGGTACATTTCAGTTTATTGACTTTATTGGAAAAAATCCCTCTAGAACTGGACTTTTTTCCTTGCAAGAGCTATGAGATTGTGGGATCATGCGGTTGCTCCACTGCAAGTAGACGTTTACGCGATGTTAGGCCGAGGGGAGTGGCTTTGTTCCATTTTCTGGTTATACATTTTAATGCATCCTGATCCCTTGAAACATTCTTCCCTGCCCTCCACAGGCGTTGGACTACAACATCCATCCTCACTAGCTGAGCATGGAGCTGATCAGAATGAAAGAACTGGGCAGGGATTGGGGTTAGATTCATCATGAAACAAACTGTGGTTGAGTCTAGAGGGAGAACACCATTTTCACTGTCTAACCTCCATCTTGCACACTTATTTTAAAAAGAGAGCCTCTGCATGTATGTTTGTATATAATTTGGACTTTTCACTTCCAGAGCAAATAAGTCTAAGGTCAACAGTTCCACATCTAAAAACAAAACACCAACAACTTCATGGTATTTTGTGGATTAGGCTGTAAATGGTCAAGCTCCAGTACTGGGCATTAGTGAAACACCAGAAAGATACTCAGTACATTTTCTCATAAGAGCATTCCATTGATTCCAAAGCCATTGCCTGTGGAGTTGTGTGAACCATTGCCAGAAGAATTGTGCTTTATTTATATCTGATTTTTGTACCCCCCCTTCAGTGGCCCTGAGGAAAAGACTTCTGCCACACCAATTTGCACCCAACCAACATGAGCCGTGCTCATGGCCCAGAGCTCCATATATAATAAAATGGAGAGACAAGAAGCCAGCATTTTTCAATGCAGTGAAAGGAGGCCCAGAACCATTTGTTGGCTCTGTGAGGGCACCCTATGAGTATTTGTTGCAGTGAACAAAAAGTGTCAAGGTCAGGCACATCTCTCCAGACAGCAGTTGGGGACACCCTGGGAGCAGGATCAGCTTTCTGGGATGTCAGCTGTTGTTGAACATTTAGCCCACACATTTTCTCTGCACCAGGATGAAGTGTTGAGCGCTGCTGAGCCCAGCCTCATGAATGTTGCTGGTGTTCTGTTAGGTGCCCAGACAAGCAAAGTCACTTCTGTTTTGTGAGGTGACCAGCACGGGCTGGGAGGCAGGGAGAGCAATCATGGTAGCGGACCACCTCCTGTGAGATTTGGGAGTTGCCATGACTCAAGAGAATCACAGTGGCATTTGCACATTGGATGTAGAAGCCAAAAGAGCAAGTCTTCCTTATTGGTGTCGGAAACAATGGCAAATAGTACACTATTTTCAACCCCTGCTTTATTTGCCATTCTGGAGATTTACCGAATGACAGAGCTCCAGACATCACATTCAGGAGAGCAAATGGTTAAGGATCAGAGCAGCAGATCGTTCAGTGTGGAAACAGCACTGGCCACATTAATGTTCAACTAAAATAAATTTGTTCTTGGTTCCCTTCATAGAATTGCCAGGACAATGAAATGTGCACAGAGGTCTTCCCAGCACTCCGTGGCTCCAGGATACTGGAATGAAATCATGATAACTCTCCACAGTAGGGGTGGGAAACACAGTAACCCTTCAGAAGTTGTTGGGTTCCAGATCCCATCAGTCCCAGCAATCATATCCAGTGGCCAGGCATGATGGGAATTGTAGCCCAACTACATCTGGAGCCATAGCTTCTCCTCCCCTGGTCTATAGCATAATATTGGTTTTTGGAAAACATTTATACAGGGAAAGGACAAGGAGCTAGGGTTAGATGTTTATGCATGAGTTAGGTCAACAGAGATCAACTTTTTGTTGAATCCTTTAAGCCTATAAAGAATCTGGCCTTGTCCTCCTTCATTTGATGGGACATGAGTTCTATCTCTGGGTGGCAACATCTTCAGCTGGATGATGGCAAAGCAGCCAGCAAGAGCGTAAAGCATCTTGGAAACGATATCAGCTGTCAGATCAGTCACCCTGGCCTGAAGCTGTTTCCCCTCCCATCCGGAGCACCAGCAGCGCTCCTATCCCCACTGCTGTGTGGTGTGGCAGCTTTTCTTTGCATGACAGGCCATAATGAGCTAATGTATGTCGTGGTGAAGCAGATCAACATCCCACACATTTTAGGGTGGTAACGGGTTGCCTTCATAGTGGAGAGCCCTCTGTTGGAAGGGCTGCCAGAGGGCCGTACACTCTTGGAAGGGCCCTTTTATTGAAAGGCTGGCAAGTCCGATTCCAGGCTAAGTGAAGGTGCTCCGTTCACACCTGACAGCAGCCTGAACAGGCAGCACACACATCACCTGGTCACAGTCTCCTGCACCATGATGGGGTTTACTGTATTTCTATTTAAATTATAATAAACATGCCCCAGTTTGCAACTGCACATATCAGTTAGCACGTGCAAATGTTGAGCCACACTGTTTCCTTTTATTTTGGTAATGTGTTGCTTATTTGGTGAATTATAGGTGGCATCTTACACATTTCCATCTTGCATGTGTTCATTTCTACAGGCCTGGAATCTATCTTTGTGCAGGCCTGGAAATGAAGGATCCTGATTGTAGGGCAAAAGACACAAACAGTTAAATACTGGAGAGAGGCACTGATTGGGTCCCCAGCAAAGGTGAAACTGACCTTATAAGCCAAGAATAAATTATTCTTTCCTAGGTTCAGCGTATGTATTTGAAAGGGACTGCCACTGAACGAATTGAGCCTGCATGGGATGAGATGTGCACAGGGCCACACTGTCAGTTTCTGATTCCCCACTCCCACCCCACAAACACAAAACTCTCCTATAACATGGACCACCTTTAATCATTTGGAGTTGTTTTTGAAGAAAGCCTCTCTGGGGCTTTAGAAATTAACATTAACATGATGTTGCTTAACTGTAACTTATCTGTTATGGGTCAGTGACCTCATCTGGAGGTCACCGCAGCAACCTCACTGCAAGGGCTGATAAGCCTCTGAAATCTCTCTTCTGATGTAATAGCTTCTTCTGCTACCATTTCTTCTCTATGAAAGGTTTCAAGCAAAGCCTCTGGTGTCATTTGGTTTGAGGTTTTATCAACTGTATGCTATTTTCATCCTTGAACCGTTTGAAGAATTCACTGTGTATGTCAGAATAAATATGCAGCATGTTCAGGTTTACGAGGAGAAAGATAACATATCAAGCGCAAGCAAAATGGCTAACTCAAGCTACATGGCTAAGTTTGATTTAAATGCACTCATTATTTTGGCCTGCCAGGTAGAATGCAGTATCGTTCTTTCTTTGTTACCCTACCCCTTTTTATTCGTTACCCTAACAGATAAAGTACAATACAATTAAGTAACATTATTTAAATATGTAGTTCATAGAGTAGTAGTTAAACAGTTAAGTAACAAACATGTAGTTAATAGAAAATAAATACTTTTCTCTTCCTGGGAAAACCAATACTAATGTTTTAAACTGGAGTTGACAATGTGTGGCCCTCCGGATGTTTTAACCAAGAATTCCCATAAGAATTCCCATAATCCCTGTCCAGCATCACCAATGCTGAGGGATCATGGGAACTGTAGGCCAACACATCTGGAGGGCCATAAATTGCCCAGCCTGCTTTAAAGAACTGTCCAAAGGCTGTTTTGCATATAAAGTGCCTCTACACAGACATGCTTGGAGCAAGTTCCAATGTGCCCAGTGGGACTTCCTTTACTGAAATGTGTTTAGGAGAGCAGCCAGAAGGTTCATTGCTGATTCACATTTCAACACATGTCTCTCACAGACAAATTTTAGTAGAACTTGTTTAAGAACACACACTTAGAAGTGACGAGCTGAAAATGTTAAAGGGAATTTTGTTTGACACTCGTATTTGAGTTCATGGTTTTATTAAAATTAAAAGATATTAGGTTTTTATGTTCCCATTATCTTCATAGTTGTAGATATTGCTCTAAATGCTCTACTTCATCCTTCTTTATCCTTTGCTCCTTCTCTGCCCCCTTATCTTAGTTGAGGTTGGCTGCAGAAAAGTAATTTATTCTATTCATTAGCTAGGATAATTACATGAAAAGTGTTTTATTAATAATAGCAAATGGCCATCATCATGAAGGATGAGAGGTAGGAGTTTTTCTCTATTAATGAGAACTGCACTGCCCGGTGGTGTGGTACAAGATGGGAAGGCCTTTGCAATGTTCCTTGTCTTTGAGTGCACTGGTTTACCCCTTACAGGAAATGGATGGATTACATTTGGCTTTGTGGGTGAGAAGAAGCTGTCCAGGAATGATCTGTGAGAGTCCCCACTCATGGGACAGAGGCTAAAGAAATTAAGCATAAAGCTTCAGTTGCATGGTCACAGCTGATGCTACGGTGTCTATCCCTAGAGACATCTGATCTTATCTTGGAATTGGTGCAGCTCACAAGCTGAATATGAACCAGGAATGCTATGTAGCTAGAAAAAGGGCAAATTCCGTTTTATGCTGCATTAGTAAAGGTATCACTTCCAGATTTCATGAAGTACCAGTTCCCCTTTACTCAGCACTAGTCAGTCCTTACCTGGTGTACTCTGTCTAGTTCTGGGCTCCTAAGTTTAAACAAGATGCGGACAGGCTGGAAAGGGTTCAGAGGAAGGCAATAAGGATGATCCTGAGACTGGAAAGAATTGGGCATCTTTAGCCTTGGGAAGAGAAGACTTAAGGGAGATATGATAGCACTCTACAAGTACTTAAAAGACTGCCATGAAGAGGAAAAACTTGATCTCTTCTCGATCATCCCAGAGTGCAGGAATTGGAATAACAGGCTCAAGTAACGGGAAGCCAGATTCCAGATGGATATCAGGAATAATTTCCTGACAGTTAGAGCAGTACAGCAATGGAACCAATGACCAAGGGGGCTTGTGGGCTCTAGAGGCATTCAAGATGCAGCTGGACTGCCATCTGAGAGGGATGGTTTAACTGGAGTCCTGCACTGAGGAGGCGGTTGGACCTGATGGCCTTCTGGCCCCTTCCAATTCTACCATTCTCTGATTCTCTCATATGGGATGGTCTTGCATGCCTTATTTATGCTTGATGGAGGGAAGCTGTTTAGATGACTGCAATGTGATCTATATAGGGCTTCTTCTGAAACCTATTCAGAAATTTCAACTGGTCCAGAATGTTGACGCAAGACTGTTGACCTGGCCTAGTTACAGAAAGCAGGTGACTGCCTTGCTGCAACACCTTCACTGGCCACTGGTCTCTTTCTGGGCAGAAATTCAAGAATACTGTTTTTCATCTGTAAACCCCTCTGCTGCTTGGGATCCTGCTACCTAACAAATCTCCTTCTCTCATATGCGCCTTCCTGAATTTTGAGGTTTTTGGGGGAGGCCCTTCCCTAGGTTCTGCCACTAATATGAACATGTTTCATATTGGTGGCAGTGTGGTGGAGTGGTTAAGAGCATGGGACTGGGACTCAGACGATCTGGGTCCCAGTCCCCACCCAGTCATGGAGCCAAGTGGGTGACTCTGGGCCAGTCACAGACTCTCAGCCCAACCTACCTCACAGGGTTGTTGTTGGAGGGCTAAGATGGAGGAGGAGAATGGTGTAAGCTGCCCTGAGCCCTTTGTAGGAAAAAAGGCAGGATATAAATAAATAAATAAATAAATAAATAAATAAATAAATAAATAAATGTTTCAGGGATACATGAAAGAAAGCATGCTTTGTAGCTGCACTCAGTGCAAATGAAAGAGGCAAGGCTGGCCATCTGTCCAGGTGTTCACCTAGAAGTAGGCCTTAGGGCTACAGTCCAGAGTCCCTGGCCCTGGGGAGTCCCAATGCACCATTCGGAGTGCAGCAGGTAAGAAGCAAATTCCATGTAATTCATCTAGTCATGATTGCATGTGGTTTCTGTGAGTCTGAAAGGCAGAATTGCATGTGCCGAGTTAGCAAACCTTTTCCCCTAAAGCATCAGGAATATAGAAGCACCTGTTAATCAAAGAATGGCAGCTACCATCATCATTTCTGTTGCTCTCATAGTATAGCTTCCTTGGGTGGTTCTGCAGCCATCTGGGTGGCTGAAGGGAGGCAAGAGAAATGCTGGTTGACTGCTTCACAGTAGAAATAATGCAGGTGGCCATATAAAGGACCCTCCACCTCCGCTCCCTTTAGGTCCAGGTCTAAAATTGCCTAGCTGCACCAGTGCTCCTCTAGGCCAGTCTTCCACTGGCTAGGTTAGTCAGGCAGGCCTTCAGCATATAAACCCACCTGCTGCTGAAGGGCATTGCAATTGGACAGGTGTGCTCTAGGTTTTGCATGGTGCATTTTCATTGTATTTTGTTTTCGCTTCTTTTTACGTGATGTGTGTTTTAACTGACATTGTGTCTTTGATTCAGAGTTTTTGTTACTCATCATGATCACCATTATTAGGCTTAAAGACAGGATTAAAAATAATTAATTAATGATACAGCTTCAAAATTCACACATTAGCAGGCCAATATGAGTAATGAAGACTTGCCTTAAAGGCATTTTTTACGCTATAGTCCTTCGAACACAAGGTAGCCTCCATATAATATTATTTACTGTTTGTCCCTGTCCAATAGGCATGCAGACCAGCCTTGTATTCTCATGGGCTTTTTTAACCTAATGAACTTTCCCCAACTTTCATTACCTGCCCTACTTTATAGACCTACATGAAGGTAATATCCTTACTTTCTTTTCCAAAGGAGACAGTAGGTGAAGACTAGTATCTTATGTAGTTTCAGAGAGGGTTATTATTGCTGGTATCAGTGCAAGTTCAAGGGCCAGGCATAAAAGATGGGCAGCAATGTCAAGTGCTGATACCACAACGCTATCGCTGCTGCTGCTACGTAATACAAAAAAAGCACTTTATTAGACGCTGTGTCAGCCTTCGAGACTCCGCCAGAAAGACAAACAAAAGGACGCGTGCATAACAAGGTGTACACAAGGTGGTGAAGTGTCCTCAGGCAGTCCTCTGCCTGCAGGTTTGTTGGAAGAAGTCTTCTGCTTGAAGGCACCCTCTCTTTGAAGGGATGGCCAGCCCACGTCCTTTAAAATAAAGAGCCATCAGAAGGGAGTACCCATGAACAGGTGCAAACCTGGGCAGGCAAACAGGTCGTGGTCTTTTCCACTCTGGAGGGATAGTCTCCATTTCTATTTAATACAGCAATTAATTCTAAGTGTGTCCATATGTACAAATTAGCCTATGCAAATTATGTGGAAATCAGTACCTTTTCTCCTTTTTTAATGAGTTGGCAACACCGAAGGAACAGATCTCTAAACAATCAAGGGGGGTAAACAACACCCTGAGAGCACTGTGTGTGTACCCATGGTGTGTTTCCAATTATTCCACTGTTCTTCCTCTTCATCTCTTTTGGGATGCTCTCTCAGCAGTCACACTGAACACATTTGTTTCGGTGAAGGAGAGGGCCCATTCCACATTTACCCCAACAACGTGGCTGCTTCCTGTACCTTCCTGCCATGCCAAGTGGGGGGCCTACAACACGGCTTCCTCCCATGCCAGTGGTGCTCAGGGTCCTGGTCAGTGTGACACGAGTGTGCCAAGTGTGGAAGTCACCATCTACAATGGCTCCCACATCAGTAAACACAATAGCAGCCTCTCTCCTTCCATGTTTCCCCTCAAGGATATTTTGATCGCCTTGTTAATGCCAAAGAAATGGAGAATCTGGAAAACAGAAAGAGATGGGAGCAGTGAATTCTGAAGATTATTCTAAACATCAAGAAAAGGCTCTGTAAAGCTGAAAACAGGAAAAGGAAGTGATGTAGCCTACAGTGATTGCTGGCAGTTAGCAAAGGTCTGGCAGGGGAAAGTTGTCTACATAGGAAGTAACATGCTGGATTTGCTCGAAGCCCATACAAGATTGTGTGTCGTTATATGAATCCTTAAAAAAAATTGTGTACTGGAAGGTGATATAGAATACAGAAATTTAGTCTTCAGAAAATGAGAATGAATTTGCCTTCTGATTAGACTGTTATGGAATATAGTTCTAGTTGGAAAGAACATGCAGGCTTGTGCGGTTAGCCAAAGGGAAAGGGAAACCAAAGATACTCCTGGCCTTGTTCTCACAAGCAGTAAACAAGGAGCACAAGCACCATCTAGACTGCACCACTTCAGGTTGAAGCTGAGAGTTCGTGTCAATTAGCACATGCCCATATTCAAAATAAAATATCATGTACATAGAAAATAATCAGGAAGAAGGATTGTATCCTAGCCTTCTCCTTGCTAGCCCTGTTTTCTATGTTCAGGATTTTAAGAAAACATAACCGCTTGTTTTTATGTTCTGCTGGATTTTTTGTGATCTTACTGCATTTTGTGTTATTAAATTTTAAGCTGCACTGCTCAAATCCTACCAACATCTATGTTATGAGGTGTTTAATAAATACAATAAATGGGTGACTGGTAACTGGATGCCTCTGGGTGCCTCTGGGTAATCCTTTCAAGGTGAGCACCAGATGGCTGTGATGGATTATATAAGGCAGCTTTCCTCAGCACAGTTCCCTTCCGATGTGCTGGGCTGCTGGACCACAGACTATGCTGGCTGGGAATAAAGAAAGTTGCATTTCAACATACCTGGAGGGCACCAGGTTGGGGAAGGCCAACCCAGATGACTTATAGAGCACCTGTAGGCTCCATTTGGTACATTCGCATCCCCACCTTAGAAGCTGAATCAGTTATCAAAGCGGAGAGCATAATCCACTAATAGCAGCAGATAACAGCTTTAGAGTTCTGACTGGTGGAGGACAGGACTCCCAGATACAGCTGGGAGTTGATCTTTCCTGAGAAATGCATCTAGATATATCTGACGTAATAAGAATTACCTGAAGGGAAAGGTGCATAGTTCATAGATCAAAAGGAAGTCTAGCTGAAAAAGAATCTAGGCTCCTACTGCAACTTCAGTAGTTGTGCAGAAGAGGGAATTTCAGCAAGTGTCGCTTCCATGGGAACTGTAAAAGTGACAGGAGCTCTGGCGATCTTTCTCGTCTTCCACTCTAGAGACTGAGTTACATGCTTTGCAGCCATAGGATTGCATAAGCTTGATCCCCAGTGCTTGTGATTCAAAGATCTCAGGAAGTGGGGTGAGATTTGGGAGCAGGGCACGAATTTCTCCCTGAGACTTTGGGGAGCCGCTGCGGGTCATGGTAGACATCTCTGGGCTAGATAGGTCAATATCAGTAGAAGGTATCTTCATATGATCCACCTTGGTGTTTTATTAGGTACAATAGTTCATTATCTGAAACAAAGGTGATAAGAGAATTTCAAAGTACTTTCCTTTTTCCGTAATGGGAAACTCACTTTATTTAGCCAAGGAGAAATAGCCAGAAGGTTGCTTGGACACAGTACCTAAACCAATAAGCAGTCAGTCCAAAACTGCCTGGCTTTCTGAAGGTTAATTCTGAAGCTGAATCACCTGACTGATTCTTGTGCATGTTGGGAAATGAAAACCACTGGTATTATCTAGGAAATGTAAACTACGAAGAAGTCTATCTCTGTTACAGGTGTCACCTCCTGGTTTATTTGTTCCTGAGAAAATAAACATTTTTTGTTCCTTTGGCCATGCTGTTTGTGTTCTTTTTTCCCCTCTGATGACTGAGACCAACCCGAGAAACACTTTATAACAGCACTGTTGACAACATGAACATACCACATGATGCCTCAGATAACACTGGAAGTGTTGAAATAGGGAGCCTACCATCAGGACAGTTCTATTAGCATTGTTTTGTTCATGACATCAAAGGAAATTAATCATTTTAAGCAGGCTTCTGGAGAACCAGTGTTGGTGGTGGTTAGTGTGTTGCCTGGGCCATCCAAGAGATCCAGATTCTGGTCCCCGGTCAGCCATTCCAGCTTAATTCCAGATGAGGCTAAGAGGAAATTATCCTCACTCGGTGCTTTTTTTGTGGGGGGAGGGATGCTTGTTTGGGGCATAAAACTACCCCCTAAAACTATTCATACAGTGTTTTCATGATGGGTGCTGGATACTTCGATTTTGAGGTCGGATTTAAATACATCCTTACATTAAAATAATACCATTTATATCCTGCCTTTTATCTGAGATGGTGCGTATGGTCCTCTCTTCCCCATATTTTATCCTCACAACAAGCATGTGTGGTAGGTTATGAGAGAGAATGACTGGCCTAAGTTTACCTACTGCACTTTGCAGCTGAGTACGCATTTGAAACCGGGGTTCCCCACTACAACCTGTCTTTCATCTGCCTATTACAACGCCATTATTTTCCTGAAGATGAAGAGTGAATAATACTTCACCACAGCAATTCCACACAGAAATCACCTGCTGACAGAGCTGTGGATTCTCTGTTTACCTTCAGTAAACCTGTTTTCAAAAGAGCAGAAAAATTAACTTCTAGAATAATTTTTCCAGTTACTCAATAACAGCTGTTGCCTTCACTTCCTTGACACCTGCACTTAGCAGCAGATAATCTCTAGCCTAAATTTGCAATTTGGGGTTTATCCAAATAGTTCAAGAGAGTTTGTGCAAACAAAGGGTGGGGGGAGAGAATCCCAAAAAGTCTATGTATAGACAGCCTTTAAAATGTGAAGCATAAGGCAAATGACATACGCACACAAGTGTGTGTATTATGTTGCGTCTACTCTAGAGCAACAGAGACCTTTGTTGCTTGGAAAAAGCATGTGAGGGAGTAGGGATGAAGACCAGGCAGTTCTAAAAAATTATCTAGTCGGTTAGAAAAGAGCAGTGGGTGAGGAGGACAATCACAACAGGTGTAACTCTCATGGCTGGGGGTGTGAGGCTTTGGCATCCCTGTTGCATAGCACAGTAATCTCTCTGGCTGTATGCAGCCTCCCTGACTTCCCATGCTTCAGTTCAAGATATGCTGAGTGAACTCCTCCTTCATGGGGCTTTTTCAGATCAGGAAGGATGGGCAGCTGGGGAGGCTGCAGAGGGATGGGAAAGGGGGAAAACTGCCGGCCACCTTGCAACAATACAGTTGCTGAAAGGCACCACACACCAAAAAATAAAAAATTAAAAAGAAACTTTGAAGCTCCCTGAGAATAAAGCAGAAAACCAGAAAAGGTTCAGGAAACTGGAGGACAGGAGAAAAAGATCCACAGCCCTGTGGCCACTCTTCTATACCAAATAGTCAGATGACTTAAAAATTTGTAAAGCGTGCCTTGTTAGAAGAGAATGGAAAGATTTAGAGCTTTGCCACGCAAATGCTTATTATACCCTTTGTGTCATTTATTTGAATGCATAGCAATTTTTGCCATGTTTATGGAAGAACCCTCCCCCCGCCCGCCCCGACTTCACTGGTATTTACACTCTGGTAAATGTTTTAGGATTGAAGCCTTTGCAAAGCAGATCAGAGAACAAGTTGGAGCAGAACAAAGGGTTAAACAATACACCTATTTTGCTATTTATTCACTGAAAATGGCTTTTCTAAAACAAAATCCAGCCCTGTTAGATAACATGGTTAGTTACATATAGCATATTTTGAATCTTTGAAATCATTCCCTTTTCTTTTAAAAAATACAACCATTTGAAAATTATACTAGCTGAACAGAAATTTACTTTTATAAATCAAACACTACAAGCAGATTTTAAAATAAACCAAGTCTAATGCTTTATGGTTGTGGATACTTTCCTTTTCTTAAGACTTCAGGAGTGAGTTTGAAAATCTGGTATTTTATTTTAAATGTCCTAAGTATGTGTTGAATTCTTATAAAAACTGTTGCTGTACCAAACAGTATATCAATCTCTGTTTTACAGACACATTTTATATTTCAGCTTTCTTCATGTTCTGAAAATATAATGGAGCATTCAAATTTAAAATATGCTGAAAAACCTCACATAATAAAAGCAGTATTTTTAAAAAAGGTAAACCATATTTTTAAAGGGAAACCACATTGTTTAAAAAAATAAAGCACAGTTAATGATAAATTGTTGTCTTAACTTATTGATTTGTGAGTTGCTCTTGGAATGTCAGGACTGAAGTATGGGATTGAAATGCTTTTAATAAACAAACAAGTTGAAATGCTGTCACCTGATAACCAAGCAGGGTGCCTTGGCTGATATGTGTTGATATGTGAATCCATCAGCAACATCTTTTTCTTATTGAAAAAAGTTGGGAAGTAGGCAATTTGAATGGGACCCTTGGTGCAAAGAGGAAGGATAACAATCTTCCTGCCTCTCTAATAGCCAGAGAGAGAGAGAGAAAACCACAGCCATCTCTTTTATTTAACCTTTCTCCCAAAACATCACAACCCTGATTCAAATTGTTCCACTTCCTGTAAAAGAAGTACGACACATGGGAATATGGCCAACCTTGAGTTAGCTCTCTAATGTCCCCAGAGACCTTCCATCACACCTACCAAGGTATAACCCCCATCCCCACTTACTTTACTTTCAAAAACTCATTCCTAACTGCTAGTAGGAATCAAATCAAAGTTCTGGCATCCAGCCACCATCTGTTTTCCCCCAGAATGCCTCTGGCCCTCACGTGGGCCTGGGACTCTTAGGAAATGTAGGTGGTGGCTGGTGTTTGAGATAGAAAAGAACCCTGCACAGCTATTCCTACAGTGAGTCGGAGGTAGTTTTGTCCCTGGGCTTATTTGTTTTATTAGAAGAACAAACAGATGTCAAAGGTAGAAGCTGAAACGTGAGGATGTTTTAAACTAAGCTCTGTGTGACATAGTTGTAGGAGAATGAGTCAGTAGGAGTACTTCCATGTAAAATACAACACAGAATGTCAGCTAGGGAATTCCAGTTATCCTAAACTGTGGCATGAGGGTACTGGAGGATCCGTAGCTTGCACTCTAGAATCCTGTATATGCGAAGAATAGAGGCGAATGCACACAGTAACTTTCCCCAATCTCTGCCCTAGCACAGAATGTGGAGAAGCTGCCTCTGAAAAATAGGACCTTTGGGATGAGGTCCCTACACTCACACCTTCCCTCCATCCTTGCAAATATCAAGTCTGGTGCCCGAACATTTTCTTGCACTGGGATATTTTCATTCTGACAACCAGTCAAGAGGTGATTATTTCCCAGCAGCATTTCTAGCCCTGCTTACCACAAGGACTAACAAGTATCTGCACCAACTGCAATGCTTTTTCCAAGTTAATATCATATATGCTCAGCTGTGCAGCTTGATAGTTTTAGATCCTAGACAGAATGGTCTTATGGGGGGCCCCTTTAGATATCCGTGTGTGTTACTTCAGCTGTGAGACACATGCTTCTGTACTCCCAACTGCTTCTGTATTTTTGATATGTTACAGCCACAACAAAACTGTTTACTGGTACGTGCATTCTTGTGTTCTAAACCAGTCCTCTTATTGTGCCATCCTGACTACAGGAATAAAATGCAGTTTGCTTCTGTACCAGCTGCTCTCTCTAGGCTCCTGGGCTTTGTGGCCCTGGACCTCGACCTCAAGGCCTCGGCCTAGCTGCATTCTTTTTCTGTGGGCTGAATCCAGCGGGGCGCTTAAATCTTTGCCGAGTCCCTTCCACCCCACTGCAACCCTTCCGCAAAGGGTAGTTCCCACCAATTCCATTGTGCAAGCACAGAGAATTAGCACTTCCCAGAGGAAACCCCTAAGCAAGCATTTCAACTGATTTCAGATTACTCTGGAAGCGCTAATTCGACACTGCACCAGTGGTGGGGCTGCTTGCGCAACAGAGCAGGCAGCATGTCAGAGACTTAGCAAAGCATTAGTGTCCCATTGGAGCCTGCCCTGTGGAACTCCTTTTTTCCCCATGTCACATCCCCCTTCTTGTTTGCTCTTCCCCGGCTGAAACCGGAACTGGCACCCTGCCAGTGCTATTACTTGTATTTGATTAGATCCTTGCTTCTAACTAATTGTGCATCATACCTGTAATAAATCCTAAGAGCATATTTATTGGTGCTGAAAAGACTTTTTAAGAAGAAGAGGGGACCGCACTGTGCTGAAAGTTCTCCACATTTTTATCAAGCATTCTCATTCAACTTGATAGAGAAGAAATTGCTTTCAAAAGACATTCAAGGAAGAAGAAAATAGGATCAGGTTTCTTGTACTTACTCAGATGAGGAACTGGCTGAGGAATGTGCACAAGTGTCCCATCTTTCATTGTACAATCAGGTCTCTTGCAGCCACTAGTCTCTGCAGCTTACTGCATTTCAATTAAAGCCCAGGAGAAAACATTACGAAGTAATTCTTTTTCGGATCAGGAAGTTCTGGTAGCCTAGAAGGGTGCAGAGCAATGGAGAGGTGTGCTTTGAAAGAGCACACACAACAACACAGCTCCTTCAGCTGCCTTGCAGTCAGTAGGTGTGCTCAAAACCTCCACAGAATTGCAAGATAAAATTCCTGAAAATGAGGCAGAGTAATGGGATCCTCTTTCATGGGGAATAAAACTTCCTTGAAGCTACATCAGGAAGGTGGAGACAACAGGGCCCTTCCACACCTGTGTTATGGTGATGCAAAGGGAGGCTAAGCTGCCAACACAGATGATGCTGTTGCTGATGGCAATGGCAGAACAAAACCTCAAAATCATTAGGGGGAAGAAACCCTGTGCTATGACCATGCCAACGGAGAGGCCTACCACAGAAAAAGGAAATTTCTCCTCCAGCTGAAGAAATTCAGTGAAATTCCACCACCCAATATTTCTGCCCATAAATAGGGTAGGATCATTTCATGAGGCTATTTGCTCTTTAAAAAAAATCTTAAACGAAGGAGATTTGCAAAGGCTGGTAAGCTCCCAGTTGTGCCTTGAATGTATCTTTATCAAGGGGAGATTCTCATGAAAATGGCTCTCAAAAGGCCCAAACTAGAGATTAATTTAGAAGCTTTGTATCTGGGTTGGTGGATTGCTTGATAAGCATTTAATTTGGATGCAGGATAAATTCATGGTGGCTTATTATTGCAAAGATATAACAAATAAGTATTCCTTTGGACTAAATTCCTTGCACTGTTTCAGACTTTAGACTTTGGCTAAAGCTGCACTTTTGTCTTCATTGATCTAGATTATCTTGAAAACCTCAAATGTATTTACCATACATAATAATAAAGATTTTCTCTTTTACAGTGCAGCACAGTAGTCCAATTTTAGGTATCCAGCACATGGTTTGCAGTGGATAAACTGGTCCCATTCAGCCATGGAGGCCAGTGCATGACGTTGGGCCAGTCACAGACTCTCAGCCCATCCTACCTCACAAGGCTGTTGTGCAGATATGATTGAGAGCATGAGAAGGAGAAAGATGTAAGCTGCCTTGAGTTCTTTGGAAGGAAAAGAGAGGGGTATAAATATAATACATACATAAGCAAGCAGCATGCTTCTAATAGCAATAATGAATCTCAGCACATCTCTCAAGTTGCATACCTTTCTTTCCTCGAGAGCCAACCCCAGGCAGGACAGGTGAACTCATTGCGCACCTGTCTTCCCAGGATGCAGCTTGCTGTGCCTCACCTTGTCCACTAAGCACTGCTCTAGCTCACGCACAGCCTCTCCCCGTTCAGATGCAACGGAGAAGTGGAGCTGGGTGTCACCAGCAGACTGCAACGCCTTGCCCAAAACACCAGTGGCCACGCCCAGTGGTTTCCTGTATATGCTAAGCAGCATGGCAAACAAAATTGTCCTTCATGGCAGCTCCACATCATATTTTTCACACCAATTATTATGATGTGATATTATTTTTCCCAGTCACATTTTTATTTTAAGAGATATACACCATATAGTCGCATTATGAATATCCGCAACAATACAGTTACTAGAATAAACTGTTAAATGCACTGCTTTTGTGCTATTAAAACCTTACTAGTCCAGAAATCAAGGTCCATGAACCCCATCAAGCCCTTGGAAATACATCAAGAATGGATACCAGATTCTAACAAAATCATCTCTCTTTCTTTCTCCTCTAGCCAAACAAAAATGGGTGGTCAGCTTTTTTATCAATGCCATTCACCATATCCTATCAAGGTATTTCCTAAATAAAAGACCTTGAGCATCTTTCCAAAACCTTGCAATCTTGTCTCTCATGACTCCCGAAAGTACCACCAACAGTTCTTTACAATTCAGTCCTTCATTTACTCCAATAATCAATGAAAAAGTAATAGTGTCCCTAGGAGTTATTGTTTGTTTTGTTAGCTTAGGCAACCAATGATGTGATATTAGGACAATGTGCACATGGCAAGGCGTTCTGTTGTTGCAGTATTTCTTCCTCAGCTGCGTCTTCTGAACCAGCCTCAAAGCAGCCCCAGACAGAGAGCACAAGATGATATTTTGCATGCAGTCAAAGTTCCTCTCTTCTAATTCTGAAATCTGGATTCTCCCAATGCAATGGTTGCACAATAGGCTCAAGATAAGTGAAAGGAAGGATTGGTTAAGGGTGTGCCCTGAAGACAAAAGGTGGTTTGGACCCTGCGTTGGAAAAGACCCTGATTTGTCCCAAGTTGCTCGTCCCATTGTGGGTCTGAATCTGAACCACACCTCAGAAAATCTGGAGCTTCATGGGTCTCCCTGTTGACTCCAGTGGATCGAGTAACCAGCAGCACTAACATTTTTGCTTACTGGCAGGATGGGACGGAATGCAAAGGTATAGGAGCCTTTTGTAGGTGATGTTGCTTGTCCGTTTTCAGACAAACAGGCACTGCACTTTTTCTCCAAGTATAAGCCTTAAAGAAACCTTCAAAACAAGATAACAGGGTCGCATGTAGGAGTGCAACCATTATTGCTTGGCAGCAAAGAAATGAATTTGAGAAATCTGCAGGGGGAAAACAGGTGATTCATTAGCTTTGGCCTTTCCTGGCTCTTCCTTAATGCACCTACACCAGCGACATCACTCCATAGCTCTATGTACCTCTACTCTATATCTGAACCTTGAAAGAGAGCATAAAATTATGACCATCTATATTTTAGTGTGGTGGATGGTGTGTGCATAGCCGTGCTATGCCTGTACACATGACACATCATGTAAGTCTCATGTAAAGATGCTGTCATAGAAGGATCCGTTGCAGAGGTAAGCAAAGTGACGCCCTTCAGAGATTTGCATCACAGCTGCTATCATTCATCACCATGGGCTGAAGCTTATGGGACATATAGTCCAAAACAGCTGGAGCAAACCCAGTGGCTACCCCTGAGCTGCTGCAATGCTCAGTAAGGCTGTCACCGGGAAGATGGTGGGAGGTGGAGCAGGGGAGGAGCCGGGGGAGAAGTGTAGCTGGGACCAAAGCCTGCAAACACACCTGGAGCCCAAAGGAGAGGCCACTCAGTGGCCAGATCCGCTGCCGTTGCCTGGGATCTCGGCTGCCCCAAGCACTGTGGGGCACTGCACTGCAAGTGGAAATTCTGCATGGGGTCAGGCCTTAACCCGGGCAAGCTGTGTTGGCTCAGGGTTACCTATGCCTGTGGTTATTTGGAAGTGACCAGAGTGTGGCCAGCTGTATTAGCATATTCATCCTGATCCAAAGCTTTAGCTGGAGAGGTTCCTAATGTATAAAATCTACTTTCTCACTCAGTTGTGCAGTCCTGTGATGGTAATAAAACAGCCACAGAGGGAAAATATTGTATGTGAAAGATGTCCAGGTAGGGGTCATATAGACTGTGGCTGGATAAGGAGCCTTGGGGTCCCGTTTTGGCCCCCATGCCTTCTGCACACCTTCTGCTGCCTGAGCAGCCGTGCCTCTCGCAAAGAGTCTCCAGGACTCTAACCTTTGGACCTTTTGTAATTTGCTCTGAACTTTCTAAACCGTTTGGCTCAGCTGCTTTCCCAGGGACTATTTAAAGGCCGGTCCAAGTAGGGGTGCTCAGTCTGTCTTTGGTGCGAGGCTGGAAGGAGAAGAGCAGAGAGAGGAGCAAGGGTCCCTTGCTCAAAATGAGGGCCCCGCAGCTCTGGCTGCTGCTGCTGCTCAGCACTGGTGCCTGGACACGTAAGTAGCACCTCACCTTGGCGTGGGGGAACACCCCTTCCTCTGCTCTTTTACTCGGGAAAACCCTTAGATAATCTCATGCTACATCTAGGCGGCTTAGACAGGAAAGAGAGCCGAGCAGATTATGATTATGGAATGGAGCCGTCAGGAATCTGACAAGTGGATCTGTGGAAATCTGTGGAAATCTGCTCTGTGGTACCAGCTGGCTGATTGCACACCCTACGCACAGTTAGTGTGGTGGGACTTTTCTCGGGCTGGATGCGTTAGTGTGGCACCTGTTCACCTTCAAGAAGAAGACTGAGCTGAAGCAGCCAGTTTGCCCTGCTGTGACGTGACGGGATGGACAGGTCAACAGGATGGTCCTTGGTCATTTAAATAGCTTGTTTAGGGCTGCTGTTTTTTAAAGATGTGTATCGAGGATGTTGTTTCCAGGGTTTCCGTTATGGTTTCTGACATTCTTTTTCACACACACACGGGGGCGGGGGGGGGGGAGAGTTCCCCAATGTTTAGAATTTAAAAATCAACACCTATTGACTCGAACATTTACTGTAATAAATACTGAAATTCCATCCCTATACCAAAGGAAACGGAGAGACAATCTTAGAGACTCTTCTTTCAGAACATGTCTCTAGACATTGTATTATTCTGGAGCCAAGCATGCATCACTTCGGCCTCCGAGGGCGTTCCAATTCTAAGTTGCCAACATGCAACTTCAGATGTTTTGGACTATCCATGGGCAATAGTCAGGAATATGGGGCGCTGTGGCCCAAATATCTAGCAAACACCAGGTTAGGGAAGGCAGTATTAGACTCAGAGCACCATATTTAGGACCAATTTAAGGCTGTGAATTCAAGCAAAAGTCTCTAGGTTTCAGGATGGTGGTGTTTGCACATTAACCGCAAGCACTTTTTCTCTGGCTGGAATTCCATGGATTTCAAGGGGCATTGAGTTTCTAGGTAAGGCAGCTCTGGAACTTACGCCTGAGTAGACCAAGTATGAAGTTGTGTTGTTAGTGCATGTATCACCGAGATTTCAGTTGACTTCAGTGGAGCCATATTGGTTGGAGCAATATAAGCCCATGCAGTTGCCTCTGAGTTCAATTTGCTTTTGTTTTTTTCATGGCTTTGCATATGGTCCCTCACAGATGGTCTCCAACTAATGTAGCACTTTGCATTCTTCCCCGCCAAAGAGAATAACAGTTTAGCACTGGAACTTCCACTTGGTTGTGAAATGTTTAAACTTGTCCTCATTGTAATTTATTGAATTTTCTAGAATATTGATGTAGATTTGTCTTCGCTCTGTGTGTGTGTGTGTGTGTGTGTGTGTGTACAGATGTACTGTACAAATGGATTATATGAAGAATTTAGTCAGAAAAGCCTATGGTGATTTATATGTACCTCCTTATTTTAGCAACATTCTCCTTGAAAGAGAAAATTTAAGAACACTCTCTCCTTTTTGAAGCAGTCATTTTCTCATTAGTCTGAGCCAGAATGTAGATCTTGAAGGTATTAGCTAAGATGATTTGCAAGAAATTCACTTGCACCAAGTTTCATTTCTTAATGGTTTATGTTCTTCTATCATTCACAAGTACAAGAGATGATGCCAGTTATTAGCAAAGAGAAAAACGAGTCAAAGAAGCCTTCAGTCCACAAATTTGAGGAGCTAATTCCAGATAGAACACTGCCTTTGGACTGTAAAGTCAAATACACAGCATGTTTACGAAGAGGCTCTACATATAATGGGAACCTTAGTTGTCTTTTTGGTATTTTTTTGTATTTCTGAGCACTTCAAAAAAGCCATTAATCTGACACTTGACTACATACAATAGCAGCCTGTGGGTATTTATTTATTTTTTTTCCATGCAACCCAATTTAGGAAGAGAGATCCTCAGGTTACAATCTTACATAGTCTGTCAGTGACAAGATGAAAGGTTTGTGGTACTCTTGCAAAATCTGTCCTTAGTACACAACTGGGTGGTTCCTTATGAACTGCCTTTCTGGTTGCTGTATTGGTTCCAAATATATTTCCCTATTGTTGCTGGATAATAATTGGTCTAAGTTTTCTAGAAAGGAACCAACTAATTCCATTTTAATTTTATTTTACAGATGATGAGGGGTCTGAAAATACAAATACTATTTGTTCAAGTAAGTTTTTCTCTTCCTGCTGCTTACTTAAAACACCCGTTAAGCACATTCTTGGTTTTGGAGCTTACAGAGCGCTCATGACCGTGTGTTGCAGAGTGGTATCTACCGCATTTTATTTAGATGTACCGTCATCTCACCTG
The DNA here is from genome assembly GCF_004798865.1 of Varanus komodoensis. Classification (NCBI taxonomy): domain Eukaryota; kingdom Metazoa; phylum Chordata; class Lepidosauria; order Squamata; family Varanidae; genus Varanus; species Varanus komodoensis. The sequence goes on from NW_025336045.1 coordinate 4,056,802, forward strand.
ACTCAAACTCAGCAGCTCATATTAACAGCAGAGGCAATTTAGGCACAGTGCAATCTATATATCACTTTGATTGCAAACTGATGGTCACAAAAGCCTCTCTTCTTTCTTCCCTGAGCCGGTGTTTCACTATTTAAAAATGGATTCTGATGGAGGGGAAAGATGGCAACTACAGATAGACATTTAATCAAATAAATATAGATGCAGTATTTTAACCATGAAATCTGGGGCAGCCCATTGAAGCCTGGGAGGAAGGCAAGAGAAGCTACCAAACTAGCATATTTAATTTGTTGCTACTATATCAGCCAAACACACAGTGACATTGGAGGACAGGAATACCTGCTCAGGCTGCTGGAAAAAATGCTGCACGCACATCTGTATTCCTGAGACCTTCCTCGAAAAGTTGTCCAAATTGTTTGCATTAATTCTGGAACCCTAACTCAAGCAGAAATTATTAACTTTGTCAACTGCAAGGCAGATCTGTTGCATTATGCATGATTGGGAAAAGGAATGACTGTGGTCTTGGTACTCAGAGTTCACTTTATCTTGCGTTGCTGTTTGGTGCATGACTTTCAAGGTTATTCCTTTGCAGGCGCAGGCAGAACCAGAGAAATTATATAAATTTCATGGCAAACGATGCAACTGACTGAACTGTTTACCTGCTTCTTAGCTAGTGCTACTCCTAATTTTCATTTCTACATACATGCATGTTAAACTAAACTAAACAGTCAAAGCATCTTTTACCTTGACATCCAAGTAGGAGATCTGTGCAATGCAACTCAGTTCTACACGCTGTGTAGGCACTGCCAACCTGGCCCCTGTGTGTATGACACGAACAACTCTGGGCAGGTGCCTACCACAGACAGCTGTATGCGTGTAAGGCCCCCTCTTCAAATATTTTCCCAGAATCTGCAGGCAATTATGTAATATGCACGATGCCAGGGCATGACTATGTGATGCAACAAGACCCTGCTGGCTGTTGTGCTAAGATAGGAGTTGGTTTGTTCTCTGTGAATGTCTGACTTGGACTAGTGAGTGGGTTAGATCCAGACTTAGTCAGGCTTATGGTAGGCACAGTGAAATCAATGGAACAGGTCAATCATGCCAAAAGCAGGTTGCATAGATTTCAAGAGCTTTAAGAATGACTATGTCTGGGTCTAACTTCATTATCTGAAACTTGATACATTTTTATATTCCCTCCTGTATGCTGCTAACCCCAGACTTTATTTTGGAAATAGAGTTGGGTACAACCCATGTGGCCTCTTTTTAATTATTCATCACCGGACCTGTGCTCATTTGAGCATTGTTGCCCCAGTATATGTACTGGTATAAGTTTTAATCTCTGTCGCAATCACCAAATGATCGGTTTTAAACAGCTAGTTTTACTATTTTATTTTTTTATCCCAAGGTTGTGTACTTACAGATGCTGATCTGTAGAGCCTGCATTAATGCATGCAATGTAGACAGAATCCAAAATTTCAGTGGGGTCTTTATGTTCCCACTGATTTCTTACACACTGCCAGATTCTTTGCACAAGCAGCCCTGACTGTTTGCACAACAGCAATTTAGCCCTTTCCAAGCCACCCAAAATGAAATGCTTGTGTGTAAGCTGCGAAGCCCGCTTAGGCAACAGAATTGATGGGACACACCATTTACGGAAGGAATCCATGTGGCATGAAAAACTTGATGGAGGCATAAGCACGTCATTGGATTCTGCCCAAGGAAAACTGAATTTCTAAGATCAAATGGTGCTTGAACATCCATCTGAACTATAAGTTAATTATAAGACACTTTTTGAATGCTTGAAAATTCAATGGAAGTTGACAATAACCTATATCTGATTGTCAGCATCACTTGTGTATCTACAAAAGCAGGGGAATATATCTGTTTTCAATTATTCATTTTGACATTTGCCAAATTCTAGATGTTCGTTCTAACACAGACATACAGAACTGGCTTGAGACTAAATTACAGATAGGGTGACATGTTAAAAAGAACGAAAGATCAGGAAGTGTTTATGAACAACCTTTGTGAAATACTTTGTTTGTCCCTGACTGCTTGACTGGATACATGGTGTTCATCTTCAGGGTCAAAGTATACCCCGAGTTGTTTTCCTCCTGTCCACTGATGATAAGCTCAATTTTCTCAGAAACAGTACTTTAGCACCATCTAGAGACAGCCATAACTAAGTCACTTTTTCAGCACAGCCCAGGAAAAAGTTAAGCATTTTTCCAGAACATCTCAATTTTATCGTATTTGCTCTGTCTATATGCCTTTGCAATATGCATAGACACACACGATTTCACAGGAGTTAAACCCAAATTTAAGCATATATAGTCATCAGGACAGTGACACTAACAGTGAGCAGAGCAATGATGGGGGTGGGCGGGAAGGAGTATTGCCTTGTAGGAAACAAGAAATATGGTCATTCCGCTGGAAAAACATTATGCAATAGGATTCATATGATGTCTTTATTCCCAAGATACTTGGTCCTGTGGGCTTCTTCAGGGTTAGATATATTTCAGCATCAATTTAGTCACTAAAACAGATCAGTTGCTTGGCTTCATTTAGTTATCCATTTGTATCAAGCAGCTTATCGAGACAGAGGCCTTGGACCAGAGATTCTTTTCTCCAGTGGTGGGTTCCGTGCTACAAAAGAGTCTGGCAAGCTGGTCAGATGGCGAGAACTCAGCACTCCTTGGGGAGAAATGAATTGCCTGGAAGGCACTTCCCTCCATCAGGGCCGGCTCCAGTTTTTGGAGCCAAGGTATCCTCAGTGCTCCTCACTCCCTCACGGAATGTACCTGCCATGCCCGTGTCCTAAGTGCTCCTTCTCACCTTTCTCATCACGAGTGAGACAGTGGGTGAATATACAAGGGTATCTGCAGCTGTTCCTTCTCATTATCTCCATGGCTTGGGCCAGGACACAGGGTGAGATGCAGTGCGCGGTGGGGGAGAGGGGACAACTTCCAGGAGCCATTGTCCACTGTGGACCGTGATGAACCTGCCAAGAGTCCTTTCTTCTGTGTTGGGAGGTGCGGTCCACGTCTATGGATACGTGAGCCTGGATGATCGCCGAGAACATCTAGGCTGGTTGTACATTCATATTTATCGAGCCAGCATGGTGTAGCAGCCAAATCGTCTAACTAGGAGCACAGGGATCCAGGTTCAAATCTTTACACAGCCATGGAACTCACCGGGTGACCTTGGGCCAATGGGTGGCATTCCCAGCTTAAGCTATTTCACAGGATTGTTGCAAAGATAAAAGAGAGTGGAGGCCGCCTGGAATGCTGTAGAAGACAAATGATGCATGAGCAGCACACATCATCATAAAGCTATTTCACATAACACAGAAACATTGCCTCAGCGCAATATAAACTTTATGAAATTAACCAATATTCGTAAAATTGATATGTATTTTAAGGTAAGAATCCAACACTGAGAATTTCTGTGGTTTCCTCATTCAAGCTTTGGGCTGCATCCAGCTGCATTGAGCATGAAATAAACTGTCAGTTGAACAGCTAGGTAAAAACTCGAGTAAAAACTTATGTACATATTCTGCTGTTGGAAACAAAATTCTACATTAAAACATGTTCTTTGTGAGAGGCTTGTCTGTGTGTGTGCAGGTGTGCATACAAGGCTTCCTACAAAAGGAAAATAGCGGCTTGCCCTCCCAAAAAGAAAAAACCCTCTAGATGTTTGCTGTTAATAAGAATCATTTATATTGTGTGAGTTTTCCCTCGAATGCTTCAGTGATTTAAATATAAACAATTATATGCAAAAGTTAAGATGTGCAAACATACTTACTTGTTTGTTTCTTGTAGGAGAGGCCACCAGGTTTAAGCACATGAGAAATTATGTCTATCTCTATGAAGTGGATACGGCCAGTGGAGTGACGGGAACAGCAGGGTCCTACTTTGGCTCAAAAATTAACTGCAAGGTAAGAAAAATGAAAGCGCAAGCCCAAGTGGAATAGAACGGACTGACTTGTGGACCTCGTACCTGCAGGGAAGTTTGTACAAACAGCACTCTGGTGAATGGGAAGTTGCCATTCGAGGCCGGGCTGCCCACCTCCCAGGGAAGAAGAATACCATTGTTGCTACTGCTGTTTAAGATGGCTGACCATTGGATCAAATTCCCTTAGCAACTTTGTCTGTTTCAGCTTGCTCTGCTTATTATAGTTGTTTTGCTAAAAACCTCTCTCTCTCTCTCTCTCTCTCTCTCTCTCTCTCTCTCTCTCTCTCTCAAAAAAGATGGCTGACTGATGGGCCTCATTGTATTTCTATCCCAAAATAAATGCCTTAGGGTGGGCTCTGTTATGTTATTATGCTAAAATAGATGCTTTAGGAATCCATGCCTGTTCTTGATGGAACAATTGGCTGTACAGAATCTGGATTACTAAAATCTCATTGCCTACCATATCTTATCTCCCTCATCCCAACTTTTCACTATGCTAGGCCTGGCATCTATACGCAGAAGTTTTGCTTTAACACACAGTCTAACAGGGTGGGCAGGTGCCATCCTTTGCAGAGAGTGGGGCTCTGTCTGCAGGGCTTCCCTGTCCAAATTCTGTTTCAAGGTAAAGAAGCAGCAGGACAAAGGAGGGCCTTGAGCAGTGAGCACCTGGGCATGTACAGAAGTCAATCTCCACTATGGGATCATGTATGGCATTTCTATTTTAATTATTACGCTCCCTTCAAAACCCTATGAATTCAAATATGCTTTCAACAGGAGTCTAAGCCATTTGCTACGTAATCTACAGGCATATTAATTCAAGCTTAATGTGTTGAAAAAGAAGGCAATAATCTAATTTATATGCAAGAGCATCCCTATTTTTCGTGTCTCAGGCCCAGTTCTCACATGACAGTGGTGCCAGTTTTTGCGATGATGTGCATTTGGGGAAGTATGAATTTGTGCAAATTTCCCTGAAAAGTTTTTTAAAAACCCTGGTCTTCATGTTGACAGATTCTGAATCAGAAAAAGACAGACCACCACAAAATCCAGAGTGCAGATTCATTGAAATGTGACCTCGTCTGAACCTTTTGCAGATTTCTCAGACATCTCTATTTCCTACTCAGCCATTCTTTCACTTAATTTGTTGCAGGGAATCCAAAGGCTGCATGATTAAGATGTTAACATACCTCACCTCCTTTTCTGTTTCAGGTTGAGCTGGAAGTCCCACAAACATGCCATTACACCATGAGGACAAGCCAGTGTACCCTCCGAGAAGTTTCTGGGGTTGATTCTGAAGGAAGACCTTTGCTTAAAGAATCAAAGAACTCAGATGACTTTGCTGCTGCCATGTCCCAGTAAGGAAATTGGACTTAAGTTACTTTCTGTCAGACCTTAGTTCTCAGTGAAATGACCCAATAATTCTTGGGGATGAGTACGAGTTGAGTGTGACTTGTTGATTGTTGCCGAAACAAGTCTGCTGCATTGTCTGTACCTAGCTGAGATAACAAAACATGGTGAACAACCAGCTGTTCAAAACCCGACAACGAACAGTGGGTTCTCTTCATGGATTGCTTGCAGTTAACAAGCCATGGCTTGTTAGGGCAGCCAGGTTTGGACAACATGACAATCTGTTTCAGCAACCCACTCTCAACCCAAGCTCAGCTTGTATGTGGGTTCTCCTGTTGTCTGAACTCCACCCTAAATAACTAGATCCTAGAGCAAATCTAAATACACATATGGTTTTAACAACAGATACATAGTATTGTCCATAAAAATGTTTTTAATTCATCCTTTGGGCATTTGCTAGTTCCAGGCTGAGTTGTTGCGGTGTTAAGTGAATTGCAATGTAGCCAACCAGCCTTCATCCAGTAGCTTGCTTCTCACCAGGATCCTGGTGCACAGCACAGGGTTTGTAGAAGCTCTTGACATGCCTGTGCGATGGGGATGGATGCGTGATGCCTACTTGGTGGGCAGGGTTCATTTAACTGGAGATGGCCGGATGCCCCCTTAGCACTGTAGCCAGCAGAAGTTGGGTGCAGGTAGGGCTGAGTGAGGTAGGGGAAGTGGAGTACTGTGCTAATCAACGCTGTAGTATATCAGCACTGTATAGACCAACTGCAAATATTGTGTGTGTGTGTGCATGTATGCTGTATAGACGAAGCTAGCTGAGCGGTGTTACGGCAGCTATGATACCAAAATGGGGTTACTGAGAAATAAAGAAGAGCTATCTGCTTGCTTGAAGCAACTCCAGAGTTTGCAGGAATATAATAAAATATTGGGGATGATGACCCAAGAGGAGAAAAACGGCCTCAGGTAGTCCAACAACAGCTGATCATGTTCAGCAGCAACAGAGCACTCCCCATTGGGCAGAAGAGCAGGCGGAAGGGGCAGTGGCGTATTCTGGAGGAGGGTATGGCTGGCTGATCTGAAGAGTGACCAGGAGCACCCACATTTTGTTGCAACTTCCGTGTGTTCCATGTGAATATGAAGCACCATTTTTCTTTCCATAAATGCCATATGTGTTTGTCTGGGGCAGGTCTGATCTGAAATTCAGTATTCAAGATGGGAAGCATGTCCAGCTTTATCCTGCAGACAATGAACCAACACACATTCTCAACATCAAGAGGGGCATTATCTCTGCTCTTTTAGTGCCAATGGAGACCAGCAGTGACCAACAACTCTCCATGGTAAGTGGGGTGCTCCTCAAACTTCCTATTTTCTTTATGTAATTAAAGCTGGTTGAGAAGCCAAGACCAGGTGCCTGTACCAATGCAAAAGCTATCCTTGGATCATCAAGGAAGCATTTCAGCTGGACGTCAGTTGATTTTGGAAACACAAATAGAAGCTGATACTTTCCTCCTCCTAGGATACTATATATGGAAAATGTGACAGCAATGTTGAGATACAAAACTGGAAAAGCAACCCAGCTGCCTCAGCCGACATTGTGATCAGCAGGAACCTGAAAAACTGTGATAACTTCAGCTCCATCAGAGATCATGTCAGCCCAGTTGCCCTCATTAAAGGGTTGGTGAGTAGATGGGCCACGATACGAGTAGCAGAGCAGAAGGGCGTGCTGGTTCAGCACAGCGTCCGTTTCTTCCAGCCGTCAGCTCACATGGCAGCCAACCAGCTGCCCACGGGAAACCCACGAGCAGGTCATCAGTGCAACAGCACCTCAAGCCCATGTTTCCCAGCAAGGGGTGCACATAGGTCTGCTGCCTCTGAGACTCTGATACTTCAGGGCTAGTAGCTTTTGACAGTCCGGTCCCTGGGAAATTGTCCTGCTCAGCTGCATTTGAGGTGATTTGGACACCACAAACGGTCCCGTGCCATCACCTTCACAGGCAAACCTTGTCTTCCAACTTTTCAGCACACTCTGATGAAATCTCTTCCCAGAGTGGTAAAACCAGTGATCTGAACCTTATAATGACCAATCACAATTCACAATGTGATAACACAAGTTTCTAGATCACACAGAATCTTTCTCAGTCTGCATGTTGAATTTAAAAACAAACCTAAAAAGGAAGGGTGAGACGATGCTTCTGGCAGAAGGCACGCTGTTAAGCCTAACTTAACAACGATTCATTATGTGCTTTGTGTCACTACTGCGGTGAACTAACTCGGCCTCAATCCTCTTTGCAGAATACGCCCCTGTCCAGCCTGATAAGCAGCAACCAGCGCTGTCAATACATTATTGACTCAAAGAAAAAGCATATATCTGATGTCACCTGCACTGAAAAACATTTATTCCTGCCATTTTCATACAAGTAAGTTGCATGCCTTGTGCAACCCCTTCCTTCTTACAGACATGGTTGAAAGTAGCATGATATTTAGACAGTGCCGTGGTGATCGTGTGCCTTTCCCCTCTTGTTGCTACTTAGAAACGAGTACGGCATGATGGCCAAAGTCACGCAAACACTGAAACTTGAAGAAACCCCCAAAATCAACAACAGAAATTTTGATGGTAAGGCGTTAATGATATTATTCTCTACTTGGTCTGTTTTGTGGGTCAGAGGTAAAGCGGGGGATTTTGAGCACACTAAGAAGGGAAGAAGCACGGATGTTGGCTGCCAGGAGAGCAACACTCAGGAGGGGTGCAACTTTTGCCGAGGCAGGCTTTGCAGATCAGCCCACTGATGCTCTACCAGAAAGGATGAAGGACAGGTGTAGCTGCACAGGGCACAGTTATCCAGGACTATTAGGTTATTTACTGATGGGTAAGCTTGTTCGCTGGATCCAAGCTATCTTAATACGCATCATCCTGGGGCGCTGGAACTCATTCTTATAACCACTATTGTTAATGGTGGCTTTGTACTAGCAGCCTTCAGTGATCCCACCTTCCCAACATCTGAGCTTTACCTGCCTCCCTTTCCACTTTACCTCCAGTGCCCTTCCTTACCCTTTTCTAGTTTAGGGGTCCCCAAAGCTCAAGAGTAGAGTATAAGGGGCAGATTGGAGAGAATTATGTGCCACCATCCTGCACAGCAGTACTTTCCCCTAATACAAAGTCACCACTGGGAACAGCCCAAAGACTGCATATAAATTGTTTGTTTGCGTAAGGGATGATTCCAATGTCTCCTTCTGCAATGATGCATTTCTTTGCAGTCAATGGCCGGCTAAAGAGAGAACTGTCCTTGGAAGCTGTTGAGACCAAGTTCTCCAGGCACAGCAATGCTGTGCTGAAAGTCCTTCAGGAACTGCAGAAACTATCCGTCACCGAGCAGAACCAGAAAAGAGCCAGCCTTTTCTACAGATTTGTAACTGGCCTGAGGGGGTTGCACAATGCCACTCTGAATGCTTTGGTGCCAAAGATGATAGAAACTTCCAGGTACTTTATCAAAAGAACTTGTGTAAATTGGTTAGCATGAACAGTGAAAGCAAACAAACTGGATGCTAGACGTTCGCCCCGTGACACCACTGGGCAGCCAACAGCAGCCGCTCGGGTGTTGCAAGGAAAGACAAGCTTGCGTGTGCCAGAAAGAACAGAGGGAGCAATAAGGTTGGGAGATGTTGTCCTCAGAGAAACCCTAGGCCACAGGGGAGGCTTGGGAGCCAAATTTGGCCCACTTGGGCTACCAAACCATCCCTCCAGAGCTCTGCAGGTGGCCACAACAGTGTTTCCCCCAACTACCCATCACTGGGTCCTTTCCTGGCTTTTGCAGTGTTTCCCCACTGGCACTAAGAGTTTTAAGTTGGGTGGTGGTGGTGGTTGTTTTGCAGGGGGTCGTATTTCGGCATGCCTTTGACTGACTTTGCCCCACCCTTTTTTACCTGTGGTTCCACCTACCACTGGAATATAGTCCCCTGTAGCTGCTCTGAAATGGAGTTCAGCTCTCCGGCTGAATACAGCCCAGCAGTCCAGTCCTAGGCAGTATTTCTCAACCATTTCAAAAACAATGAACTTCTAATCTGATTTTCCCTAAGAGCTAGGAAATCGACTTCAGGCATCCAGTATGGAACCATAGCTTTTGGTATCAAAATGAAAGGAACAATCCTATGCCCCGAGACTTGGTATGGGCTGGGATGGGGGCATGGGGCCATTTGGATTTCCAGCTGCAGGGCTGGTCACTGCACCCTGACCATGAACCTGGAAGATGGTGTTCCAACCCCCCCGCTCCCCTCACCACTGGCATGGAAAGGATCGTGATGGTTGTGCTCTGATGGCTTTCCTAAAAGCCCCAGAATGTGCAATCCTTCCTGGTTTTCCTTTCCTGGTCTTGTCTAAGGACTGCACCAATAATCTGCAAGCTGCCACATCTTTTTTTGCCTTGAGCCATGCCGTTGATAAGTATGTGGCCAGGCCTAATCTGGCCCACCCCTCCTACTTGCTAAGCTCCACTGCCTGGAAGGAGAGAAGCATCCTCAGTGCCAGTGGGAGGACAATCGGCAAGATGGGGGACCCCTTTATCTCTGAATAAAGCATGAGTCATTAACGACATGAGTCATCGCATTGACTTTCCTGAACTCTTGGTGCTTTGAGTCCTTTGTGCTTTGAGTCCCCGTTTTGTAAGGAAATGAGAGCAATGTGACAGCAAGCTGGTAGAGACTGGGAACCGTGCCATCAAATCCTTGCTCAATCATGACATTCACTCAGGGCCTTGAGTCACTCACGTCTCTCAGCCAAGCCTCCTTGACCAAGCTGTTGTGAAAAAGGGGCAAACCCACGTAAACTTGCACAAGATTTTGGGGATCTGAGATATATCAAGACCACCTTGCAATTCTCGCATCGGGGCCTTTAGGGAGGTTCTGTGTTGCATTCTTGTTGCCATCTCAGGTTTGCCAAACCAGCCAGGGAAGCTAAATGTCTATAGAAAGGGGTCTAATGCGCATTCTGAAAGGTGAACGCTGATAACATGGACAGAAAGGGAACCGCAAGTGATTGATGGAAGGTTGCAAAGTGGGTTGGGTGTTGATGATGCCACAGAAGCGCTGCTCTGGATGCACCCTCAAAGCAGCCCTGAGGTTGGCTTGTCTCCCTTTCTAGCCCCATCACCATTCAGGCCCTGGCCCAGTGTGGAACCCCAGAGTGCTTTGGAGCCATCCTTCAGGTCATGAGGACCAGCAATGTTGATCCAGTTGTGGCAGATGCTGTTACATACACCTTGGGATGGCTTCCTTCTCCGTGCACCAAAAGGATACGGGAAATCCTCAACATGGCCAGACACTACCAGAGCCGGCCTTCTTTTTACGCCTTGAGCAATGCAGTCAATAGGTAAGTGACTAGTGGATGTACTTTTGGCAGGGAAAGGATTTTCTAGGGGAAACAGTGAGAAACAGCCTTCCCCAAATAAGCCCCCTCCAGATGGGCTGGACCACAGCTCCCATCATCCCCAGCAAAGTTTCTTGTTGGGGATGATGGGAGCAATGATCCAGCCCATCTGGAGGGAGCCAGGTGGAAATAGGCTGATACAAATGCAGTATTAAGGTATAACCAAGTATAACTTAATAAAGACTGCAATCTTTGATCATCTAACTGGTTGAATTAAAAGTATTATAAATGTTTTCACTGACTGAAAAAGTTAATTCCTGATTCCTTGAGCAAAACAATTTAATCTATTTAAATTGATTAAAACTGGAAACTGAAGCAGCATTCCCCCATGCCCTTACAAAGGTGGGAATGTCTCTTCTAGCCATCACTGCAATATATACATTCAAACAAAAAGAAGTATGAATTTCTCATCAAAAGTATTGTTTTAATCATTTGCAGTTTTGTGCAGATTGAATTGATTCATCAGTTGAAATTTACTCGGTGTCTTCATTTGAACATTGGCTATATTTGTACTATTTTATTCAGCTCACCCAGAATTCGACATTTGGGGCAGGGGCAGAATCATTAAAAAAAAAAATAAATCTCCAATACAGAAAAGGAACTAGTTAAGGGGTGATGGAGAAGAACTGGGGTATGCTGTCATTTCCCTTTACTTTCTTCTTTCTGCGTTGGGGGCAAGGCTGATTTATGATGTTAAGGAATGCAAATAAACATCTGGAGTCAAGGATGGCTAGTCTATTTTGCTATATAGCCCCAACATATAGCTGAGTATATGAAGAATTCAGAACTTTTTAGCACCAAAGGTTGCACAGTTGATGAGCACCAGCACTCAAGCATGATCGACACAAGCCCCAAAGAGACACTGATACTAAAGTGGGACCTTTAAAAAAAAATCACACACAACTTTTGAAAACAATTTTCCTTATGGGCTGTTCATACTATACCTTGACTTGAAAGGGCAGCTAAAATACACCTGCAAGGGAGGTACAGCTTCAACCCACTCATGTTCTTTCTTTTTTCTAAGTTAGCCTTCCATCTTTGAAATTAGTTGACACATCCTTCCTTCCTTACAGATTCTACGATAATGAAAGAACAATCACCACAGACATAAAGGATGTTGCCGGTTTTATGACATCACTGATCAACAATGAATGCTCTGGGGATGAAGAACTCACTTACTTGACCCTGAGGGTATTTTATTATTTGTTAAAACTTTCACTTTTGCCATCGATTATATGTTAGAATTCCCTGGTTGGAGAAAACTGATTTTTCTCTCTCTTGCATGATCCACAGACCATTGGCAACATGGGGAAAGTGATGGAAGAAGCCAATCCACAAGTGAAACACTCTCTGAAAACCTGTATAAGAAGTAACACCGCATCACCTGCAGTCCAGAAAGCAGCTATTCAGGCACTGAGAAAAATGACTATTACGGAAGAGGTAAAGCTGAATGTCTTGTCACTTTATGGCTTCCCCACACCTCCACATATTATGCTTTAGCCTGGTGATCAAACAAATCCCATTTTATATCTAAGTAGTGCATCAAGCATGGAAAAGCCAGTATTAATTGACTGATTCATATTTTTTAGAACCAATCCATCAGATTGGATCTGATGGCCCATAATGTTTTGCTGCCTATGGCAAGGACACAGTGGCGTCTACGCCCATTCCATGTCCTTGCTCCATTCCACAAAAAGGCAACTGCATGGCAGTTACGTCTTTTCTTCATCCAGCAGCAGGGCAATATCCTCCAGGCTAGCACCCACTTCTCCCTTCAACACCTTGCTGCCACCTCCCAGCATGCACCACCTGAGCCAGCCATCTCACTTTTTACAGGGGTAAGGTGGCCCTGCCAGAGGTAGTACCCCTATACTTTGATTTATATGAGGATCGAACTCAAAGAGTGTCACTGAAGGAATGAACCTCTAATGTTTTCCAAAGTAAGAATCACACCATACTTTTATGTTTACGCTTCAATATTCCATTCATCCTATTGTTGCAGGACCAAGGGATTCTTGTCAAAGTTTTCCAGGAGTCTTCCTCTCCGGCTGAAAAACGCCTGACTGCTTATCTCATGATGATGAGAAACCCTTCCCCACCTGACATTTCCAAGGCCATTAAAGTCCTTCAGAGGGACAAGAATGAACAAGTAAAAAGCTTTGTAGCCTCACACATTGCCAACATCTTAGATTCCGAAGACGTTTTCACTGAATCGTAAGTATAGCTGCGCAGTTTTGCCTTCGGTCAAAATCACAATCGTGTATTAATGGAGACCTGAAATAATCTCATGAAAGCAAGAATCCATAGGCTACCTATTCACCTTTGATCAGTAACAATCCCAGGTGAAGCTGGCTGTGGACTAGAGTACTGTGCTTCCCACCCAGGGGAGAGACACAACTTAAAAGCACACCTGACAAGTGCCACTTGTGCACCAAGTAAGGGGATTTCCCAAAGTCCTGGCACAGTGCTGCGAATGCAGTGAAGCGGCAGACTGAAAGCAAAGGAATGGCCCAGGAAAATTGCAGGTCAGGACCAGGCAGGGCTTCTGCAGTGCCAGGTAGCTACGGTTGCTTCTTTGCTGAAACCATGCCCAGTGGACCTTGCTAAACCATGTTTTTGTAAGATGTTCCCAGCACCAAACTGTTGCTGTTAATAACTTGGATGCTTTGTTTTCATGTCATCAGGCTTAAAAACAAAATTCAAGAGGCTCTTAAAGGAGCCCAGGTTCCAACCGTCAAAGACTTCCGAAGATTTTCACGCAATTACCAGGTTTCCCTGTCGAAGCCATGGTCCAGTGAACCTTCTTCTGGAAAATTGGAAGGAAATCTGCTGTTTGACCCAAATAGCTATGTACCCAAGGAATCCATGCTGAAAACCACATTGCAGTTGTTTGGACCGAAACCTTTGGATGTGATGGAGGTACTACAGTTTCCAAAGGCTTCCTGTCCTTTCCTCCCTGTGTCCTTCCTCCTCCTTCTGCTTGCTGATACCGACTGCAGTCCAGGAGAGCAAGGGAGGCAGCAGCCCCGGCAACATGGCACTGGTGCTTCTTAACTAGTGGACATCCTGGCATCATCTGCCCCCACTCAGGATTCCCTGCTCCCTCCGGGTTTAGCTACAAGCCGCACGAGTGCCGAAGCTCAGGGTGGGTGGGGGGTGATTTCCCCATCAACCATGTATTGTTCCCTGTTGTAGTACAAAGCACGGAGGCTCTTCAGAAAGTTTCCACACTTTTATAAATATATTTTATATATATTTTTGCTGGTGGGATTAAAAAGTTGGTACGGCCCTGGGAAAATGCAGCACAAAGGAAGGTGACTGTAGAAAAGTGGTGTAATTTGCTTTTGAAATTCTTAAGAAATAGAGTTTAAAACAAGTGCTTTTTTGAAGGACCCTTGTATATTCAGGTGGCTTGGTAGTAAATGGAAATTTAAGGCTGATTAGCTTTATAAAGGGCCTGCTCTGGTAAGGTTGGAAATGGCTTGAAAACTGGAACTGAAAATGGGTGTGTTGACATTGATCAACACAGTTGCCTGGAATTTTCAACTCTTCTGGAGAACAGGAGCTGTCATGATGAATGGCTGCCATTCAAAAATGGTGACTACACCACTCCGGAGGAACCAAAGCACTGCTGAATCCAGGCAATGCCTCAGCCCCTCCTATTCCAGGGGCAGGGAAACATTTAGAGAGTCAGAATCAGACACCAGACCTTTTTATTTTTATTTATTTTTTATTATTGTTTTGAGGGTGAGGGAAGCTTGGAGGCAATCCTCACCTTCTTGGATATCAGCTGCATAGCACTCCTCCCTAGGTAATTAATGAGTGCCGCTAAAAATGGAGGCAGTTTGCTTGGGGACATCTTTGAGGAATCTGCTTCTTTCTGAAGTCTTTGCTTGGCTGGACAAGCTTTCTGTTGATTACAGATCCCTTCATCATTTAGCATCACTTCATGAAAGGAGTAAGATAGTCACTGAGGCTCCTGGACTTCACACGTTTCCCCCACTGCTGCTTCTGTGTTTTTTCTTTCCCCAGAAAATCTGCTAGGGAAGAAAAAAGAAGGCACTAGAGATGGGCAAAGAAGTTCAGAGTTGTTTGGTTTCTCTGAGCATTGCCTGACTGCTTGTCTTGTGCCTGATTCCCATCTGTTTTCACTTGCTTTGCCCAAACGAGCTCTGGGCAAATTGAGCAGCAATTGAACAGGACATTCATACAGAGCTCCCCAATTTTGCATGCATTTCCTTCCCAGACTCAAGCAGGGCCAGGTCAGTCTGCTGAGGACAATTGCACAAATCAAACTGGGGATCAAGAACAAAAGATGTGCTTGGAAATGAAGTTCTCATATTTGTATTTGCATTTGTATACTGTGCACATTAAAACTATTCTAATCACCATTTCTCTCTGTTCTCCTGCTAGATTGGTCTGGATGGGAAAAACTTCGAGCCAACGCTGGAAGCCCTGTTTGGACCAAAAGGCTTTTTCCCTGACAGTGCCACCAGGGCTTTGTACTGGGTCGACGGCAAGGTGCCCCAAGGAGTTTCTCAGGCGATCTTTGACTATTTTGGACAGTCCAAGGAAGGCGCACAGGATCAGGTATACCATTGCTTTCTAGATGATGTTATTTGCTGGTTTTAAAACAGCAAAACACAGTTCTTTTTCAATTTATTGTTAACATTTGTGTACCACTTTATCTGCTAAAAAGCCATCAAGGTAGTGCACCTTTGAAACAGCCCATGTTTGACCAGTGCCCTAAATAAACAAAACATGCTTAAGCTGCAAAGCTAAACACACTTGTTAAGGTCTAGGTCCCTAAGAACCCTGCTTGGACTAGATATGTTAAGAAATAGTGGTCTCAAGTGCTGAATTTACAAATGAGTGTTTCATCTTTCCTATAAGAGAGATGAGATAAAAGCAAGAGAGAAAGAAGCTTTTAAATGATACATGTTCTTTTGTTATGCACTGCTACAGACAGAATGCGGAGCTAGATTATCTCTTAGCTGCATAAGTAGTTCTTTGATTCTAATATTCTCTGTTCTTTTTCTTATGCAGTATCTTGGTAGGGAGCAAAAGTAAGAAAGATGAACTGAAAAACCAAGTAAAAATCATGGCAACATAGGTTCCTTAATGCTGGGCACGGTTGTCAATGTCTAAACTACCCCATACTCCTGGGCACTTTAACACCCATGTCATCTGCAGACACTGGCAGGCAACGGTGTTTATTTTGAGGATGTGAAAAGCTTTACTTGCTAAATTCTGCAGATCAATTAGCTATTGAAGGAACAGAAGACCAAGACCCTTTTCAGGTCAGCTGGTATCTCTAGTTAGGAGTTGTAGACCATGCAAAGAGGTGGACATGTGAAGCTAGGTGCAAAAGGCCATGCAGGATGCTAAAGAACTAGAAATGTAGGTTTCCAAGTTTTGGTCCTCTTCCTAGTGCCAGTTTCCACATCATCTCAATAGCCCCTTTTCAAAAATCAGAGACTTTGAGAGAATGGTGATGTAGCATATGGAAATTACTACTAATGGCCTGAGTCTGAAGATCTTTGGATGCAAGGCACTATATAAAACTATGCAGATGATAAAAGAAGTTAAGAAAATATGTTAACTGAATCAGAATTGTTACAAGACATTTTAGACTATCTGGAGAGAGATCCTTCCATGCAAAGATCCCATGCATGAACATGTGGACTGGTTAGCCTAGAGTGACCTGTATAAACTTTTTTCTTTTTCTTTTGCAGTCTCATGATTTAATGAAAGGGATTATGGTTAATCTAGAGAAAGCAGTAAATGAAATCCGCAGCAAAGAAACTCCTGAAGCCAGAGCCTACCTTCAAATTTTCGAGAAAGAGCTGGGATACTTGAAACTCAGTGACATTAAGCTGTTAAGAGATCTATTTCATACAGTCGTCAGAAGCCTGTATGCTGTGCCGAAGAAGGTAGATTTCCAAAACACTGACGCGTGTAGCTGTGCAATGCATTGTACCCCACCTGTCTCCATACCTGCCATTGTACACCAACCACCACTACCTAAAGTGTGTTTATCACATGATTTAAGGTCACAGTGCCAGGACATAATCCTGTTTAAGACGGAAAAAAGTGTTCTGCAGGTTCTCCAGCCAGCACTGCTGAGATTTTTAGGACCTTTTCTGCTTCCTCATACAGAGAACGCTGCTCTTACAGGCTGCACTTCTGTACATCTTGACCTGGAAGGAAACCATATCGAATACTTCTGACTGGTCACGCACAGGATAGCACTGCAAGCTTTACTAAGTCCAAAGCAGCTGCTTTCATCCTGTGGATTTACTAGATGCGATTGGAGTGGTGTGTTCCTGTGTGATGGGATGGCTCTGGCATTCAGAGGATGGATGGCAAAGCACAAATAAGTTAAAGATAGACAGACATACTTGCTTCACAGTGAACATGCTTAGGTCTGAACTCCATGAGCAGACTTAAGACCAGGGCTCACTGGAACAAAGGCAGGTACTCAGTTTAAAAAAGAAAATGGTTGTTAGCTCAGAGCTGGGGACTAATGAAAAAGCAATCTTGCATCCCTGCAGGTCAGTCTGGATGGGAGGCCATTCCTGCAATTAGCAACTGCATCAGTGGCTTGGGAAAGGTCAGAGCAAAGCACTGGGAGGGAGGCAATCTTTAAACCTTTCCTTGAAACCTACCTTCCACGGCAACATTGATCCTGACTGGAACCCCTTGTCTGGAAGCACCCCAAATCCTTGGCTGCAGGAATATTTTCTGTCCCAGCTAATATAACAGCGCAGGGTCAATTTTTCCAGCTAAAACTGATCTAAGGAATCAATCTGCATGTCCATGCAGAGTTGCCCAAGGCTGTCTTTGGACAGGAGACAAAAATTTGCACACACGCCGAAATCTATTGGTTTTGGCTATTGGCTGCTCATTTGTCCCCTATCTGGACCAAAAAAAAGTGTCCCATGGCATCTTCCAAACAAACCAGCAGAGGGAAGCAGACTTCCTCTGACAGCATCCCTTTGTTTTGGTTTTGGGACATTTTGCTACCCCAAAATTTGAAAAGTGCTTTACAGGAATTAAATATCCCTAACGCATTTGTGGCCACTTCTTTGTCTCTAGGAAGGTTAAGCAAGATATTTGAAAGAATCTCCCGTGTACCCGTGATTCCTTTTGCAGCAAGGTTTAACTCGCGTAATGTCAGAACGCACGCCCAGGCTAAGCGCATGCAATGCCCTGTCACAGGTATGGGACAAATCGTTTCCTTTTTTGCTCACAGATTGTGCATGCCATCTCCAGCGGGGCTGAGAAAGACCTCTTCCTTCACTACATCTTTATGGACAATGAATTTGAGCTGCCAACTGGTGCAGGGCTGCAGCTACATGTTGCTTTTTCTGGAGTAGCCACTCCTGGAGCGAAGGTTGGAGTGAAGATTTCACAGAGGAATGTGAGTCTCAGTTGTTTTCTGCCTGATCTACAAATTTATTGCACAGGCAAGGACATGAGAGAAGTGAAGGTAATGCAAGGCAGAATTACAGATTGCAGGGAGGTGGAGAGAGCCAGTCGTCTTACTCTTTGCCATGGCCTCCTTAGCTTTTGTTTTTGCAAGGCCATAGGATGGGCGTGATTTGACTAACATTCTGAAGAAATCATGAAGTGAGGTTTCCGCTAGAGCAGGGGTGTCAAACTCGCGGCCCGCGGGCCAATTGCCGGGACAGACGGGGCACGGGGGAGGGGCCCTGCGGCCTTCAAAGCGCCGGCGGCACCCAGGCCAGCCGCGGGATGAGCGGCCCACCACCACCACGGTGGTGGAATACTTGAGGCGGCCCAGCCTCACCCAGACTCTACTTCCAGCAGCCCCCAGGGAAGTTCCGTTTGAGATCCCTGCGCTAGAGTAAAGGGCAGGTGAGTAGTTTTGGAGGGGTGTGGGAACAGGTGGGCATTCTGAGGGTTTGTTGACAAGACTGGATGGCCACCTTGAGTGAGAAGAGGCTGTGCTGATCCCAATCATTACTGGAATTGATGTGGCATAAAGTTCAGTCCTATGAAAAAATACAAAAGGCGGTGTTGAATTATTTGTAATTGCTTCGCCACCACATTCCTTTATTTGACAAAAAGAGTGGTAAGATGGAGAAAAGGGGAGGGGAGAGGAGAGGAATACCAAAGATACTACACAAATATAGCATACAATTTTGATATCTAAAAAAATCACAAAAAAGCAGAAATTTCTATCTTTTCTGCTCACCATTAAGTCAATTAGTTCTTCATTAAGGCCCATAAACAAATCATTCTAGTTTATAGTTCTTTAAACCAAAATTGTCCAATCTTTTAAAACTAACTGCAAAAAGCATCATAGCTTTAACATTGAAACAAAGCTAACTCATTATATTTTTACGAGTTCTATTTTCTTGAAAGTTAATTAAATTGTTTTTCATAAGCTTTCCATTTTTCATTAAATTCTTCTGTTATTATTTCTGATTGGTTGTGAAATATTTGGGTCACATTTCTATGATTATGATACTCTTAACACTGACTCTGGGACTGCAGGTGGCGCAGTGGTTTAAAC
This sequence comes from Varanus komodoensis, assembly GCF_004798865.1. Lineage (NCBI taxonomy): Eukaryota > Metazoa > Chordata > Lepidosauria > Squamata > Varanidae > Varanus > Varanus komodoensis. Next base: position 4,076,064 of record NW_025336045.1, read on the forward strand.
CACTGTGCTGCTGGGCTGGTTGATTGAAAGGTTGCCAGTTCAAATCTGCACAATGGGGTGAGTTCCCGTTGCTCCATCCCAGCTCCTGCCAGCCCTGCCGTTCGAAAGCATGCAAGTGCAAGTAGATAAAAAGGTACCACTTTGGTGGGCAGGTAACAGTGCTCCGTGCACCTTGGTGTTTAGTCATGCCGGCCCCATGACCACGGAGACTGTCTGCGGACAAACGCTGGCTCCCTCGGCCAGGAAACGGAGATGAGCACCACCCCCTAGAGTCAGGCATGACTGGACGTAACGTCAAGGGGAAACCTTTACCTTTACTAACACAGGCTCTAGTTCATCCAATAGACCATCATTTTGGGGTTCTTGTTTTGCCAAGAGCTTTTATGAACTTTGACAGATCATGTTCTCATATCCCAGGCTAATTTGTACTCCTGCCCAAAACTGTTTGTGTGTCAATGCAGAAGTCTATGTTTTCTTCATGTATAGAAGTAGCATCATATCATACAAATCTAGGTGTATGCGAACCATTTCCTTGACTATGAGGTCTTTGCCACTTAAGCATAGCTTCTGTGTTGTGCATAAACACGAAACAAATTTTATCATCTAGCCTGTTAGGGAAATACACTGTCAATATGAAGAATGTCAGTAGCCTAAAGGAATTGCTATGAGGTCAGGAAGGGAAGGGAAGGGAAGGGAAGGGAAGGGAAGGGAAGGGAAGGGAAGGGAAGAAGTTTCCATGAAAATAAATGATTGTGTTTTGTGTCTGTCCTGCAGTTGCAAGCAGAATTGGTTGCTAAACCCTCCGTGGCAGCTGAATTCATAACACATATGGGAGTGAACTTCCCTGAGTTTGCTAAAACTGGCGTGCAGATGAACACCAATTTATACCATGAGTCTGGAACGGAAGTCCACGTTGCGCTGAAAGCTGGAAAACTTAAGTTCACAATTCCTGCACCAAAGACCCCAACCAAGCTCTTCAGCATCAGGTATTGTTTGGGAATATAAAATCTCTTAGAAATTCCTGCCTTTTGGGGGGTTTTCTGACTTGTGAAAACAATGCTATGTTTTTCATACTGTGGCAAAAAAATCATGGCATATGTTTTGGCTTATTGCAGAAATGTTTTGCAGCAATTTCTACAGTCGGTGTGTCCCCTTTCTACAGTCGGTGTGTTACAAAAATAACCATCCACCGTCCACTTTCTCCACTGAAGGTTATTCCCCAAGTGAAATGGGCTGTGAATTAGCCTGGAGATGCAACTTTCCACCATGCGATAGATATTTCTATATTAGTCTGGCTCTTTTTGGCAGTGGAGACAGATAGCTGGAGACTGCAGTTTAGGTCTTCTCCTTGTTCTGTCTGAATGACATACACGCATGCTTAAAGTGCTTGGAGGATCTAGCACAGGGTGAGGAACCAGCCCAGTCCTCTGGATTTCCATGCTGCACTCCCTTCCCCTGAGTGCCGATCATGCCAGGATCTTGTGAAGCTTCCCCTCACTCTCAAAGTTAAAATATGTTCAATACTGGCAAAAGAGCTTTAAATGACAACATAACATTGTGTTTGTTATTTTGGGCCCCATTCCTTTTAGCCTTTTTCCCTATCCAGGGCAGAAATGCAGCCTTCAAGAGCGTCTCTAAAATGTAATTTGTTCCTTGAGCCGAAAGAGATTTAGCACCCTGTCCTAGGGTAAAATTATGAAACATTATATTAAAGAAATGAAACTACCCTCCCATTTGCGTGCTGTCTGCCATGCACAAGATTCTGTTTAAATCAAGCTGGTAACATCCCCATTTTTGCAAGCTGTTCCTTGGGATAGCTGATTGGTCAAATCAGGTGAATAAACCTAGAGAGGTCATATATTTCCTTTCCTCTTGTAGCAATGTGTTGCACTTGGTCAGCCAAACCCGCACTGAAGCCTTCCGCCCTCTGACTGAGAACCGCGAGTCTCGGACATCTTGCTCACCTTCCTTCATTGGCCTTCACTTCTGTACCACAGTAGAATATCCCAATGCCAGTTCCACAGGGGAGGCACCTTACTTCCCACTCACTGGGGAAACCAGGTGAGTCAACCTGTGTGGCTTTCTCTGTGTGTGGGCGAGTGTCATCCACGTTTTCTGTTACGGCTTCTCTGCTGACACAGACCAACCCAATTCTGCATGAAGAAAAGATGGTTTCCATGACTGCTAAGTTAAAATTTGGGGGGGGGTCTATTTAGCATAATTCATCCAGCTTCTGATAAATCGAGGAGCAGGTGAACGATGGGAAGCTCAGTCTTCTCATCCTACTCAGTGCCTCCCCAATGGCTATATATAAGGCCAGCATCGAAGGCAGTCATGGTGAGGCACCTGCCAAGAACCCACACCCAGCACGGCCCCACTGACAAGCACCATCCACGCCAGTGAGAAGGTCGACTCATTGAAGGATGGGGCCCATTGTGGGTACGTTGCCCTACAGCCCTGGAAAACCTAGGACCAGTCCTCTAGGTTGTGGAAAACCCTAGAACCTAGACTGTGAAGTTTACCCTGCACCCCCTCTGAAGTCTCTGTTCAATAGTCCACAGGGCTAGAACCCAGCCATCCCACCTCTCTTTAAGTGGAAACTGATACTCAGAGTGTTGAGGTCAGTCTCAGATTCCCTTTTGAAGGAAGGAATATGAGAAAACATACTGTCCCAGTGACAAATACACACACACACACACACACACACACACACACACACATGTATACATATTATCTACCAGCACTTGCATCCTGCACCTCCCAAATGGTCCAATAAATGTTTTAAGAATGCAATCCAATCAGGGTGCAGGTAAGCCTCCGAACTCAGAGGCATCCTAAGCAAGCAAGAGATGTGCTGGAGGCAGCCTTTGCCTCTCTGTGCCTCCCACCCTGCAAGTCAGCTGATTTCGGTCCTCTAACAGCTGGTTTTGGACAGCTGATTTCGGTCCTCTAACTGTGGTCCTTCAGAAGAGGCGGGAAGGAGGCTATCCTGCTCAGGAGCCTCCCAAGCCCCTGGAATGTCCCCTTATTGAGATCACTTACACAGTCTCAGAGAAGCAGTGCTTTCCCTGCTGGCTGCAAGGGGTACGTGGGATATCTGAATGCAGACCTGATATGCTCCGTTTCCAACCTGAGATCTCAGAATCCAAAGAATACCAAGGCTGCCCTAGATTCTGTCAGGGGGGCATAGGAGCATTCTATAATATACAGCTTAATAAAAAAGATGTATTTATAGCTAAGAGAAATTTCAAATATCTACTTAAATGTGCATTCGGATGCAAATTTTCCCTGAAGAATCTTACAGATTAAGGCAGAAAGAAGGCAGAAAAAATAGGATTTAAAATATGTGAAATGGACACAGACTGGAAATAGAGCAATTCACCCATGCCAAGGAAAAGTGCATGGATATGATGGCTAAGCTTTCTGAAACTTCACAGAAATGTACAAATAGAGGTTATTATACACCCACAATTTGTTTATTTATTTATATCCCACCTTTTATTTTCCATTGAAGGCACTCAAGGCAGCTTACATAACTCTCCCCCTCCTGTCAATCATATCCCCACAACAACAACCCTGTGAGGTAGGCTAGGCTGAGAGTCTCTGACTGGCCCAGACTCTCCCACTGAGCTCCATGGCTGAGTGGAGACTAGAAGCCAGATCTCCGGAGTCCCAGCCCAGCACTCTTAGCCACTACACCACACGGATACGCTGCACCATCACCAGTCCTATTCTTCATACAGTTTCATCTTTTTAATCTCAGGTTGAGCCATTGACAAATACATCTTCATCTCTTTTAACAACTAAGCACACAATCATATCTGTTTAGGGAACTGGGTTTTTTTTTACAAGGGAATTATGATCATATTTCATCATTTATAATGGCAGATGATCTGTCTGTTTTCTCATCACTAGGTATGAAGTTGAACTGAAGCCAACAGGAGAAGTTAAGGAATATTCTGCAAGTGCTAACTACGAAGCAGTAAAAGAGGGAGAGGACTTGATAGACATCCTGAAGTTCTCTGCTCAAGCTGAAGGTAAGAGGCTATGCAATCATTGCAAATTGCAAAGGTAAGCTTTATAAAATAATGTATGGCTCTTTTCTGCCCAAATCTCTACAGCAACCATATGCAAAGTGCATAGTTCTCCTGCCAAAAGCCATTCTTGGAGGATCTGGACATTAAATCACCAGAACCTTCAGCTATTTTGATGCAAGGAACACATAGTAGGCCAGATAGACTGGAGCCAGAGAACTGGTTCACACATATACATTGCTTGTTTGATTACTGCACCGTTGACCATAGACTTAAGAATATCAGTCAGTTACATGTCCAGCTGCCAATCTCCAGCTACTTAAAGAACAAACTCAGAGAAATCAAGTACAGAGTCTAGAACCAGGATCCTAAGACCCCGCTTTCCATGTTTCCTTTCATCCATTCCAGTAGTTGCTACTGCCAACATGTCAATCGAACTCGTGCTGTTTGAAAACCATCCATTGCCATTATGTGTTTCAGGTGTAAAACAATATGAAGCCACACTGACCTTCAGCTACAATCGAGGCAAAAAGATTTTTAACAGCGACTTCCAGGTTCCCTATTTCAACATCGACTTGGGCACCAACTTCAGATTAACTGATTCCTCCACTCATAAGAAGAAAGCCTATGCCCTTATCGTAGACCTGAACAACAAGAAAGTTCCTGAAGTTACTCTAACAGGACGCATAGGGTAACAACTCAAGTTTTTTCTAATTGTGACAGATATTACAGTATACAGTGGTACCTCGGCTCAAGAACGCCTCAGTTCATGACCAAATCGAGTTGCAAACAGAAATTTCACAAAAAATTTGCCTCAGGTCATGCACTCTGCATCAGGTGACAATCACGGGCATGCTGGGAGGAAGGAGACAGGTGCAGTTGCGCCCGTCTCCCCCAAAGTGTGCCCATGATCACGCCCGTGATCTCTCCCCGCCCCAAGCATGCCCGCAATCGCACCCATCTATGCCCGTGATCGCGGTCGCACTCATGCAGGGAAGACAAGCACAATCGCGGTCGTGCTGGGGGTGGGGGGGAGATGGCCTCAATTGTGCTGGGGTGGGGGGAGAGATGGCCACGATCTTTGTTGTTCTTTGTCACTTTATTTCAAATGTATGTGATAAAAAATGGTTACAGAACGGATTAACCTTATTTACATTGAACCTTATGGGGAAATTTGACTTGGCTCATGACCAATTTGGGTCATGACCAGAGTCCTGGAATGGACTAAGTTCGTGAGCAAAGGTACCACTGTATAGCCTGAAGTGCTGGATTGTGCCCAGTCTTAGAAGCTAAGCAGGGTCAGGCCTGCTTGTTATTAGGATGGGAGACAGCTTCCACTATGCATACATTCAGTGTAGAAATGCAATGATTAATCATAATCATGGTATTAATTAGAGGTGGCCAACACAGCACGCATCCACTCTGCTTTTTGGAATTTCTGGGCCTTAGTAGCAGGGAGTGGAAATCCACAGGGTCCCTGAGCAACTGGAGACTTTGCTCCATAGACTGGCCTTGTAGAGGCCTTTCTATAGGCTCCAGCTTGTATGGTATAGAACGATCCCTTTTCACGCTGGCAGTGCTACTGTAGGGGCATTTGTGCCAGGCTCAACAGTGACATGATAGCCAGCACGACTCAATATGGCTACAGCAGAAATTACGTGGAGGCAGTTCCCAGTGGCCTCTGAACATTGCTAGCAGTAGATAAGGACCGCCTGGGGTATTCCCGTTACTGCTTTGGGGAGTCCTGAAGCATTCCTGAAGCTCCCAGAGTACAACTTCCTCTCCCTTTACATCTCCTGTTCTCTGTTTTTCTTCAGTTTGTTCTTCCAGCCTCATATTCTGTCTTCTGATTACTAAGGATGGTGTCCAAAATTAGTCATACTTAGAATAAACCCACTGAAATGAATGGGAGTTAAGTTAGACTAATTCTGAGTACAACCCCATGTGTCTCCCTTGATGAATTGTCTGTGTGACTTTCGGCCAATGGGGGGACCAAACAAATAGTGAATGGGAGGATCTCATGACTTTACACAGCTGATCGGAGTTGTGCACGTGACACTGTCACTTGGGCAGACAAACCATCCTCAGAGTCAGGGCAATTTTCTCCCAACTACAACTACAAGGAAGTCCAAAAAATCAGAAAAGGTGCCAGATGAAATGTTTGCGAGAAGCGCCCTCCCTTTCAGCATCCTCTTCTTCATAAGGGCAATATCCAGGAAGAGAAAATTGATACTAGATTTCTAAGACCCACATCTTTTAGAGAGCCATTGGTAGAATAATGGCTAAAGGCATCCTTTCTCAACCGGATGGCCTCCAGGTTCACTGCACTACAGCACCCACCTCTCCCAGGTTGGCTGAGGAAACTAGGAGTTATAGTCCAACACACCTAAAGGCAACTAGTTCGGGAAAATTCACAAACTAGTTATCTTAATGTACTATTTGAAGCCTAGTATAGTTTTAGTTGCTCAATAAATTAATAAACAGATAGCAGTTACTTAAACAAATTAATTATACAAACTATGTAAGATTCTAGATTAAAATGAACCTTTTGTCACCTACTTTCCACCCATTTTGAATGCTGAAAGTAAAGCAACACAAGTAGTAAAAACTGACCAAAAATGATAGTCATGCCTGTGTTGTTCCAGATATGCTCCTGGGAAGGAGTCAACAGTGGAAGCGTCAATCTCTGTTCCTCGTCTGCAGAGTCAAGCAAAAACAGATTTTTCACTGCTACGGTCACGTAATGGGATGGAATGCAGGATTGACTCCTCAGGCACAATTTATGGCTCCTCAGTTTCAGAGCGGATTATGCTGAGATATGGTGGGTTCCTTCCTCAACTTGAAAGATCTTTAGCAACCAAAACCCATAGCCCTGGAAAGACAACGTGCAATGAAGGTTCAAGAACGTGCTGATCAGCAGCTCAGGGTCCCTTCCTGATCCAGCCATTGGATGTCTTCCCTGCATGGCAGTCTGTGCATGCAGAACTCAAGGATGTGGATTTAAACCGCACGGCACACATACAGCTCCGTGGCAGAGTACAGGACTCGTGCGCAAAAGGTCCCCAGTTCAGTCCCCCACACCTCCAAATGGGTCAGTGGGAGACTCCAGTAGAGCAGCTGCTGGTCAGTCACATGCTGAGCTAGATGGGACAGTCCATGTTCATACACATGTGCAGGCTACATGCCCCAGCCCTATCCCACTTTCCCCACCACAGGTCCAACTGAGCATCTCAATAGGTTTGCAAAATCGACTGGATGGGAGATAACACAGTGCCATTTGTTATGGGTTTCAGATGATGAGAAAGTTGAAATGGAGTGGAATTCAGGTACTAGTGCTGCCCTGAAGAAGATGTCACCCATGATGCCCGTCGACTTCATGGAGTATGCAAAGGTTTTGCGGAAGCATGCAAACATGCTGCTGGACCACCAAGTAGCCAACACAGACATGACGCTCCGGCATATCGTTTCACATTTACTAACAGTAAGTGAATATACCAGCCACATAAAAGACTTCTGTCCACCCACCATTAATTGTGGTCATGGGATGCACTTAGAGGAGGCCAATTCAATGACCACTACAAACATTGGTGAGTACGAGCAGAACTGATATTAAAACCAGCAGGAGCTGGTGAGATGGGGCAGATGGCAGCAAACGGCCACCATTACTCGGGGAGTTTGAGGCCACAGCTTTTCTCATGGCCATTGCTCGAGGGCAGCAGAGGTGGAGGCAGTGGAGGAAGCACTATCTAAGTCCCTGGCACAGCTGATGATTGCAGCCTGTGTTATAGCAGTGTGTTATAGCTGTATGAGGGTTTTGTGAATTTATATGACAACGTTTTAAAAATATGTTTGTATGTATGTATAGCTTTTCTATCCCATCCCCTACAGAATGTCTTGAAATAAATATGTTTTCTAAAAGACACAGCAAAAAAGCAATTACAGAGAAACATAATCTAATCAAGAAGAGTAGCATTTTTTTTCTTAAGTACGGCAAGATTTTTAGGGTCCAATTGTCAAACACGCTGCATGTACACTCAAAACTGCACTGCATGTGGGGGGGGGGAGAGGGCGAACATTGCTTTTAATGACTACATATCAGATAGGACAAAAAGCTCCCTGGGAAGGGGGGTAGGAATTAGTTCCATGATTCACTGGGTTCAGGAAGACCAAGGCCCACTGATGCCAGAATTGTGACTGCAGTGTTGGAGCCACCATAACATGGCCCTTGTCGTTTCACAAGGGTAGCCGAAGGTTAGGGACTATGCACTGAAGTGTGCATGCTGTGGTTCTTTCCAGGGCCAGCGGTAACTCACTGCATCCAGTGCCAGTGTGGGGAAAGCAGCAATGCAGGCTCCTCCAGAATGGTTCAAGGTCTCTCGCACAACCTGGCACAGTGCGGAAAGAAGCAGTGCTGCTGTTGCCCTGGTAGTTGCTGTTGCCACTACCAGGGCAAGTACTGGGCCCAAGAGCTGAGAACGTGGAGCTGAGGCTACTTCTCACAGGCTTTAGCACTTTCCCCAAGTCAGGTGGGCTGCAGGAACAGCTGAACTGCTTCTGATGGTTAACCTCTTCTGCTGTGACGCTTTGCTCTGATCTTGCAGGCAATCAGCACCTCATTGCAGCAGGGATCCAGGAATGTTCCTTATGCCCAGACGATACAGGACAAATTGAATGGACTTCAGGAACTGAAGCTTCAGAGCATGGATTTTATCAGCATTCCTGAGGAGCTTTTCTTCAGAAGGTAAAGCAAAAGATGAGCAGTCCTTGTAAGAGGTCCTACTTGATGCCGGCAAAGGGAGAACAGCATTACTGGTTCAACAGGAGGAAGCTAATCTATCCCAAACAACTAGATGTGATCCATGGGTGCTTCCAAACCAATGGCACCTTTGTTCTTATGTGCTGTCAAGTCAGCTCCAACTTATGGTGACCCAAGGAATGAAAGCCCCACAAAATGACCCGTCCATGACAGCCCTGCTTAAGTTCAAGGCTGTGCCCTCCTTTATGGAGTCAATCCATATGGTGGTCCTTTTCTTCTTCTGCCTTTGACTTCCCCTAGCATGACTGTCTTCTCCAGTGAGACTTGCCCTCTCATGATGTGTCTAGCACTATACATTCAAAGGCAACATGGAGCTATTAACAGAAAGACAAAGGGTGCTACAAACATCCCGTGGACTTCCTGTAAAGGTGAGGCAAGGTGTCTGCTCCGTACAGGTCACATTCAGAATCACCCCATGTTTCCAAGGGAAAAGAAAAGTTTTACTCGTTTCAGTGGAACTTTTCTCCAGGAGAGATGGTTCTATTTATTGTCTTGGGGCTATCACCATTTTAGTCAGTTACCTATGGAAGTAAACATACTTTATAGGAGTAAAATCTGCAAGGGCAGCGCATAGTTGCAAATGGAAAGCTACCAAAAGTTAGCAATGCAGCACATGCTTTGCCTGCAGAAGGTCTCAGTTTCCATTTGTAGCATCTTCAGTTGGAGCGTGTTCTCAGATAGCTGATAAGATAACAGGGAAGGCCCTTTTCTGAGAGATGCTTGAGAAACATCCTCACAGTAGGCAGAGTAGGTGAGCAAAATATGCCAACGGGGTATGAGGAGCTTCCTGAGTAAAGTGCAACATCTGTTCTTTTGCAATCTTCTTACAATCATCACTCTGTGAAACTTTGCATTGCAGCGATGGCCAGATTAAATACATATGGAACAAGGACAGTATGACCATCACCATCCCAGTGCCATTAGGTGGCAAATCATCCCATGACTTGAGAGTTCCTGAGAATATATGGCTACCTCCATTGGCAATGCCATTGTTGGGAGTAAACATGCCCTCACAAGATTTCCTGCTTCCATCATTCACCATCCCAAAGTCCTACGCTCTCAACATACCTTTGCTGGGTACTTTGGAGGCCTCTTCCAACGTGTACAGCAATTACTACAATTGGTCAGGCTCCTATTCGTTGGCTAATACCACAGGGGACACACTCAGCCTAAGAACACGCTACTTCATGAGAGCAGATTGTGTTTTGGATCTACTTTCATATAATATACAAGGTAAGAATCTGTGCCTATTATTTCAAATGTATTTATTTCATCTAAAGTTGTTTGTCATGATTAACCTTCTTTTAAACGAAAGGTGTAAGAATCTACAATTAAGTGCACATAGGATTGCAGTCTTAGACTAAATCCCACATAATTCATTCTAAAGGTAGTGGGTCTTAAAAGCAGTTCAGGTCAACAGTATACCCACTTACTTGGGAGTAAATGCTGTCAAACAAACTGAGGCATGATTTCAAGTAAGCATGCACAAGTTCCATCAGTGTGTTTCTTGAATTCCTTTGGCTCACAGGGAGTCTGATCAAAGACATGGATGAGCAATAATTCAGAAGTCACAGTCACCTGTCCAACTTAACATTTTCAAGATGCTGGGTTTATATTATATTATATTAATTATATTATATTATATTATATTATATTATATTATATTATATTATATGCCTGCATTTTTTCCTTCAAGGAACACAAGACAATTTCCACAATCCTCCTCCTTTCAGTATTATCCTCACAACAACCCTAATTTTATTTTCCCTATTCCTTTGTATTTCAGGTCAGGGTGGAACAAGTTTTGACCAGAATGCCTTCAGCTGTGACTATGAGAACACACTGAAACATGGACTGCTCAGCTCACACTTTCAGTACAGCAAGGCAGAACAATTTAACCCCAGTCCCACAAGCAAAACTGCTCTTACATTTAAGACTTCCAGCCCGCTGGGTGCTCAATTTTCTCTGTCTATCCATGAAGATGCCAAAGATAGCAACAACCTGTTGGTTAGGAATGTAGATGTAGAAGGGCAGCTGAATGTTGCTTCAGCCTTTGCAAAAACCACATATACTCATTCCACCACCTATGATACAAGCAAGCTCACCTGGGTAGGGGAATCAAACCTGAAGTTTGACTCTTCCATCCTTCAGGCTACGAACCAGATTACTGGCAGACAGACGGAAGACGCATGGACCATCACATCTTTCTCAAACGTACAGAACGGCTTTCTGACTAACACTGCTTCCTTGAAGTATCAAAACAGCCAACTGAAGTTGTCGTCTGAGACAGCTGGAAACCACAGGGACTTTGCAATTCTCAACAAGCTTGACGTATCTCTGGGCGGGCAAGGGGCTACACTGCGTTCTGAGTACCAAGCCAGTTGGATGGAAAATAAATACTATGCCTTGATTTCAGGTTCTGCTAATAACCGAGGTGCTGAGCTGATTAGCCATGTTTCGGCAAAAGGGGAAAGAAACAACGCAGAACACAAGTCAGAGTTAAGTATTAACCAGAATGGCCTGGCCAGCAGCTCAACCTCAAAACTGCAGTTCAACCTACTGATGCTGGAGAATGAAATGAATGCTCAGATTGGACTCTCAGGGGCCTCTGCAAAGATAAATACTAATGGGCGCTTTGGAAAACATCATGCAATGTTCAACTTGGATGGAAAAGTGGCTCTTACAGAAGTAATGCTCGTAAGTGTGTATCAAGGCAGCATTTCAGATGCGGACAGCACAAATACATTGACCTTCAAAGTGAATAAAGGAGGCCTCAAGTTCTCAAACAACTTGATAGGATCGTACAAAGAAATGAAGCTCGAACACACACATGACTTGAACATTGTAGGCCTATCGCTGACCTATGCTTCAAATTTAGATCACACCATCAGCCAGGGCAAGTCTCACAAGCATCATTTGGACTTCCAGCTGGAGCCCTTTTCTCTAACAGGCAGTGTGAACAATGAGTTAAAATACGGCACTGCCAATGTAAACAACAATGCCCGGTTTCAACTTGAACCTCGGAAGATAAATCTGGATGGCAAAGTGAAAGGTGCTTTTGGCAGAAGTGAGGTGAAGCATGCCTACACCTTCACCTGTGAAGATTTGAAGGCACACCTGAAGACGGACACAGTGGCAAACATTCAGGCTGTAGCTCTGACCCACAGAGTTGACTTAAATGTTGCAGGACTCTCCTCTACGCTCACGGTCAACACCGACTGTCACTCAAGGTCTTTAACTTTTTCTAATGAAGTGCGAACTGTTGCAGCCCCTTTTAAAGTCACTGCTGATATGCGTACGAATGCTGACGGGAGAGTCCTGCTCTTGGGAGAACACTCAGGGAAACTGTACAACAAATTCCTGCTACATGCGGAACCTCTTGCTTTCACCTTCTCCCACGATTACCAGGGATCCACTGCCCACACACTATCCTCTGGGAAAGTGCACAAGACATCACTGGATAATAAAGCCACTGTCCTTCTGATGCCATCTGAACAAAAGAGTACTTGGACAATGAAAACTGAGCTGAACAATAATGTGCATACCCAGGAACTTAGTGTTTTTAATGATCCTAAAGCCATTGGTGTGAAGCTAAGTGGACAAACTTTAGCAGACCTTTCTCTGCTGGACTTACCTATAAATATACCATTCACAGATGCTGAAACAGTCAATCTAATTGATGCATTTGATTTAAGGGAAAATACAGCCCAGCCTCAAGAGTTTGCTCTCTCTTTTTCTGTGTTGTATGATAAGAATGAGGATATGCATGTCATCAATCTACCCTTCTTAGAAAAGCTACCTGTTTACTATGAGCAATGTCGTCAGTCTTTCCTAGCTGCACTGGAAGCTGTTCAGAAGAGCCTGCAGAGTGTGAATGTAGACCAGTTTGTAAGGAAGTACAAGGCAACACTAGATAAGCTCTCCCAGCAGGTTAATGACTACGTGGACAGTTTCGATTTGGAAAGTAAAGTGAACATCCTGAAAGAGAAACTGGATGCTTTTGCAAAGGATTATATCATAACAGTGGAGGACTTTCAACTTGTCTTGGAAAAAGCCAGAACAAGCCTTCAAGAAGCTTTCTTGAAGCTGCAAACACTCCTAGTGGAAGCTGAAAAGTATATCAAGGAGAGCTATGACTTCAGAACAGCTATTTTACAGTTTATTGAGCAAATTGTTGAAAAACTGAAAACCTTAGACAGGCAATACAAAATTAGTGCAAACATGATGGACACTATTGAACAATTACAGTCTGTTATCTCTCAGTATGACCTCAGCCAGATAGGAAGCAGCGCTGCAGCTTGGGCAAAGAATATAGATGATCAGTATAAAATCAAGGCTCAGATGCAAGAAAAATTAGACCAGTTGAAGAAGCAGATTCAAAGTATAGATGTCCAACATATTGCAGAGAGTCTGAAGCACCAGGTGGAGGCAATTGACTTCAAAACACTTATGAATAAGTTGGAAGAGTTCCTCCCACGTCAACATATGAATCAAATCCTTGAACAATTGAAATATATTCTTCTAAGTCTTATGGAGCAGCTCGGAGTGTTTGAGAATATCAACGTCTTGCAAGCCAAAATGCATGAACTTATCGTAAACTATCAAATTGATCAGCAGGTCAAAGCTCTGATGGACAAGGTGATTGAGTTTTTTAAGCAGCAGAAAATCAGAGAAACAGTCCAGAAATTAACTGTGTCACTGAGAAAAATTGATATAAAATCATTATTCAATCAGTTACAGAAATATATCGATGATATTATTAAGCAGCTCCAGACATTTGATTTCAAAAATGTGGTGGAGGAAATCAACAATGTTCTTGATATTGTTATAAAGCAGCTGAAGTCCTTTGATTACAACAAGTTTGTAGATGAATTAAACCATAAAATTCGGGAGGGAACACAGAAAATCAATGATGAAATCAGAGCCTTAGAATTACCACAGAAATTGGAAGCAGCCATACAATTAATCAAAGAGGTAAATGCTGTGGTTCTCCAATATATCAAGAAACTAGAAGAAACTAGACTTGCTATAGTAGTTGACTGGCTCAATGATCTCCTGAGCTCCACAGCAGTAAAGGAACTGAAAAAGAAGATACGTGATTATCTGGAAGAGGTACGTGATATAATTTATCAAATGGACATACCAACAGAATGCCAGAAACATCTTGAGAAGGCAAGCCAGGTGTACAATGCCATAATCACCTATCTAGTTGATCAGTGGAATGCTGCTTCCAAGAAGATAGCTCTTCTAGCTGAGCAATACAATGTAAAAAATATGGCTGACCATTTGAACCACTTTGTTGAAACTGGTTTTCTAGTTCCTGAAATCAGAACAGGGATAATCAATATGGCTGCTTTTGAAATCAGTTTACGGGCCCTACGGGAAGCAACAATTCAAACTCCAGCTTTTACTGTTCCATTCACAGACCTGTATGTCCCTTCATATCAGATAAATCTCAAGAAACTACAAGAGATCAGAATTACAGCTAGATTTACTACTCCTGAGTTTACTATTCTAAATACCTATAAGGTTCCCTCTTATACAATTGATTTGAATGAAATCAAATTGAAGATTGTGAAGATGATAGATCAGATAATGACAAGTGACTTTCAGTTTCCTGCAGGTGATGTGTATTTCCAAGATCTAAAGATAAAAGACATGTATTTTTTTGACTTTTCATTCCCAGAAATGAATCTGCCTGAGTTACAGATACCAGCATTATCGATCCCAACACTCAATCTGAGTGAATTCCAATTTGAAGATATTGCTATACCAGAATTTCAGATTCCACGCATTCCACACTCTTTGACTGTCCCTACATTTGGAAAACTGTCTGGAGCCTTCAGAGTTGCCTCTCCCTTCTTCACACTGAACACTAATGCTGGTTTTCAGAATGTCACAACTGTTGCCCACAGCCCAGAATTTGTGGCCTCTGTGTCAGCTGTAGCAACATCCAAAGTCGATGCCTTGGCTTTCAGCATGACTGCAGACACACGCCTCAAAGCTCCTGAGATGCAGCGGCTAGTCTTAAAAGACAGCCTGAAGTTCTCCCACCTGTACCTCAAAGTGGATCATGCAGGTGAAATAACATTTTTGAGGACTTCTGTTCAAGGTAATGCTGAAACTACCATTAACTTCCATACTGCACGGAATGCTATAGAACTGCACAATAGGTTAATGGTCAACCTGCAGAATATGATTTCAATGGAAAGCAAGACAACATACACACATATGCTCAATGTTCCAAAGTCCCAGTTCACTAGCCAAGCTGAATTAAGCAATGATATAAAAACAGTACTGGAAGCTGGACACGTCTCAGTTAGTTCCATTGGTAAAGGAAACTGGAAATGGAATACTCGTGATTACTCTGATGAAGGAACCCATGATTCTAATCTCAGTTTCAGTGTAGAAGGATCAGTGGCTGCATTTGTGGTAGAAAACAAGATCAATGATAAATACTTAAAGGTCAACCAAAGACTGGCATATGAATATACTTTACCGAGTTCTGCAAGTCTTCGGGTTAGTTCTAGAATTGAATCTCCACCACTGGGACGTAGCACTTTAAATCTACAAGGGACCCTGAATCTTGCAGAACTGAAAGTAGAACTGCAAGGTGCACATGAAGCTAAGCTGAGTGGACGTATCTCTGGAACTATAAGTAATGATGTAAACTTGTTGGTACAGCCCTTTGAAATTAGCACATCAACAAATAACGAAATGAATGTAAAAGTTAGCTTCCCACTGAAAATGGTTGGAAAAATTGAGGGTCTGAATAAGTATGGCTTGATCCTGAATCCTTCCACTCAAAAAATCAGCTGGATAGCTGAAGGAAGATTTAACCAATACAAATATGCCCATAATGTGTCTGCTAGTAACAATGATGATAGCATAGAAGCTTCTGTATCCATGAATGGTGATGCTAACTTGGAATTTCTCAACACCCCCCTATCAATTCCTCAACAAACTATCCCCTACGTTGACATCAAGACACCCCACGTGCAAGGTTATTCTCTGTGGGAGGAAACAGGGCTGAAGAATTTATTGAAGACCACAAAGCAATCATTTAGTTTAAACCTCAAAGCTCAGTACAAGAAGAACAAAGATGTACATTCTTTTGAAATTCCTTTAGATGGCGTGCACAGGGCACTCAATAACCATATTAAGTTCTTCAACACGCATTTTGAAAAAGGTAGGGACACCACCTTAGCTTTCCTTACAGCATCATATAACCAAGCCAAAGCCAACTTTGAGAAATACAAAGTGGATACTTCAGCCAGCCAAGCCCCACAGATGTTCAAGATCCGAGGGTACACCATTCCAGTGCTCAACATTGAGATTTCTCCTTTTACAGCAGAGCTCCCAGCTTTTGGCTATGTGATCCCAAAAGAAATGAGCACTCCAAGTTTCACTTTCCCATTCGTTGGAATGTCAGTGCCATCATACACATTTGTCCTTCCATCCCTGGAGCTTCCAGTTCTTCATATTCCTCATAGTCTGCAGACACTCAAACTTCCCAGTTATCGAGCACATCCCAGCTATGTCCATATGCCAGCACTTGGGAATTTTACCACCGAATTTTCATTTAAGTCTAGTGTGATTACCCTGAACACAAACGCTGGACTTTTTAATCAATCTGATATCATTGCTCGGTTGAGTTCATCCTCCTCTTCCGTGATTGATGCCTTGCAGTATAAATTGGATGGAACTGTCAGTCTCACAAGAAAGAGGGGTTTGAAGCTAGCAAGTGCATTATCCCTGAACAATAAATTTATTTATGAAAACCATGACAGTACTATCAGTCTCACAAGGAAAAACATAGAAGCTTCAGTAACAACTACAGCCAAAATCAATATTCCAGGCTTGTATGTGGGTTTTCAGCAGGAACTTAAAGGAAATGCTAAATCAAAACCAATCATCACTTCAACTATTAATCTAAATTATGAGTTGAATACTTTTCCTGCCTTTTGTAAAGGAGAAGTTGCCCACAAGGTCACTCTAGAAAGCATTTTATCTTACCTATCCATGGATACTTCAACCAAAGGTTCCATCAATGCAGAATTTCGCAAATCACATGCATTTTCTGGAACGCTAACTCATGAGGCAAATGCCTACATAAATGCTAAAACTGTTCGGTCTGCAGTCAAGTTTGAGACTAGTTCTGGTGTGGATGGAGTCTGGAATTTCGACACAAAAGAAAATGTTGCCATCGAAGCCTCTACCAGTCGTCTTTATGCAGTGTGGGAGCATGCAGGGGAAAATAATGTTCAGTATCATCTAATTGTTAATGGTAAAGGAAATCAGAACTGTAAAGTAACTTTTGAACTAGCTCCAGGAAGTATGTCAGCAGCTCTTCAAATGCAAGCTGCTCATCTACATTATTTATTTGGTGAGACTTCAGTTAACCATGCCATGTCCATGGTCAGCAATAATGAACATCAGAAAATTGACTGGAAGACTGAAGGCCAGTTCTATGATATCTTCCTTGGACATGATTTGCAGTTAGCAAATTACCAGACAGAAATTCGATTTGGCTTGTCAGAATCATTGGGGGGGCATCTGCATTTCCTCAAACACCCGCTGCCAGTTTATGAGAGGAGCCTATGGGACATCCTGAAACTGGATCTCACCACTCGTGCTGAAGATAGGCAGTACCTGAATGTATCAACAGCTATAGTGTATACAAAGAATGAAGATGGGTACTTTTTCCCCCTAAATGTGAACCAACTGGCAGATGGATTTACACTCACAATTCCTGAAATGGAGCTGAAAGTTCAGAATCCTGTCACAACACCAGAATTTAGCATTCCCTTTACAACTTTGCAAGTCCCATCTTACACTGTGGACCTACGTGAGATTAAAGTCCCCAAAAACCTGACCACAATACCATTTGACATTAAATTTCCTTCACTGCCAGTAGTAAAGTTTCCCAAGCTGGATGTACTAACCAGCTATGAAGAATATAAAATTCCCTACTTGGAGTTCACTCTACCCAAACATCTATTAACAGTATCAGAGTTCACTCTTCCGAAGACCCTTTCTCTCAGCAATATGAATGTGGATCTCAGTGCCATAGCCAAAAAAATAGCCGACTTTGAACTGCCTACAATTACAATTCCTGAGCAGCAGGTTGAAATCCCAGGTTTCAAAATTGCTTTGCCTGCTGGAATTTACTTTCCGAAATTTGGAGCTTTGGCTTGTTCTTTCAAGCTTGATTCCCCAATTTACAATAGCACCTGGAACACAGAACTAAAGAACAACAAGGGATCTTTCCAACATTCCATCGATTTGACTGCAAGTTCACCTCTGCAATTTCTGGAGTATGATCTAGATGGTAAGATTACTATTCCCTCAATTTTATTCTTTCAACTTTGGGTCAAGCATAGTGGCCTGGATGCTAAAATAAGTCTATGAAAGAAAGCATTCCAGTTTCACCTGCCCCCTTCCAAAGCCTCTCTGGGAACAGAAGTGTTTTCAACCAGTCTGGGGTGCTTTCCTCTCCCTCAGCAGGCTCGGCATTTTTCATGAGCTCCCTCCTTACCATGCTCCCCACACAAGAGCATGGACAGCTGCAAGGTGATGAGGAATCAGGATCCTCATCTTTCTAGGATCCAAACCACTGCATTTTATACCAAACCTTCTGCATTTTATATTTCAGAAGAGAAAATGCATTGTTTTATCTGGGCAGTAATAATACTTAAAGTTTATATAGCATTTCTTTCAAAGAGCACAAACAAACTACCTAGATAGCGTGCGGCAAGGTGTGTTGGCCCCACTTCCAGTGTCCCTGTGCCGACACCTCCCCTCCACGCCCAACCTTTTCTTGCTGCACATGATAGCTCAGTGCCAGGCTGTGCTCAGAGCCGCCTCCAGCACCAGGAACCTCATGCAATCGTGGCACTTGAGTATGGAAAGGTTTCTAAGAGCATCCAGCCAATGTTTGGGATGGAGCAGGTAGTGCTGGCATGCTTGGTGCCATGTAGCACCATGTAGGGTAGGGACAATCCCTTTTGCAATCGCAGCCACGGACTTCCTTTTGGGCCCCGTCCAGTCCCGCAAAGCAAACTGAGCTGGGAGGAAGCCTGCAAATGCCTGTGGACCCCGGGTTATGCAACCAGCAACCTTCCCTGTCAGGAGTGGCTGCAAGAAGTGTGTTGCAAGCAGGCATGCCAGGCGCCATTCCTGGTGACGAACCCCCACTGCAAGAGCAGCACTGCTTGCGCAGCATGTGGGACTTGCTTCCTGGGGAGTGCCCCATGAACTCAGGGTGCATTTCCCAGGCCACCACAAAGCAGATGGGCTCGACAGAGCCAAGCCCAGGGAATCCAACAGGTTCCCACCCCTTTTTGGATTCCTCGCCATTTCCTAGCGCCATGTCCAGAGGACATGCTTCTGGAATCCTGCGTGCATCTATATGTGGTCGACATCATTCATGAAACATTGTTGAGTGGGGGGCAGGACCAAGGAGGAAAAGCAGGCCATCCAGGTAGCATATGGCGGATGGGAGATGTGCAGGGTGTCTTCTAAATCACAGTTCCATCCTTGCAAGCTACTGGCCCTCCAGGATGGTGACAGCAGCTGCTTTCAGACATAGGGAAGCAGTGGCAAAACTGCTCCATGCAGTGCAGGGAATATTGGCACACCAAGTGAAGTCTGGATTATATGGCCATGGAGGTGGAGGCTCTCAGTGCAGGCAGTCTCTCCTGGCATTCAAACGCCACCTATGTGAAACTTCTTTCTAGGTGTGGCCACCTACAGGTATGAAGACGACCGCTTCACGATAAATACTCAAGGCTCCTTTGCACATCGTGACCTGAGTGCTGCTTACAAGGAAGACTTTGTTCTGCAACTAGATAGGTAAAGACTCTCGTGTCGGTCAATCAAATGGCAAACTGTATGCCAGAATCTGTAAGAGGAAACCTGATGGATGGAGCTGGGCTGTGAAATGGGCGCTTGCCCTCTTCCCTGGGGTGCTCCTGAGCACCGCCACACAAGCAAGGGGGACAAGGGGAGGGAGGCATGTCTGAAAGAGCCACTCCTCTCAGAAGTGGCTCTTTGCTTTGCCATTGGGAAGTGAGGCCCATGTGCAGCTTCCACCACCATCTTTCTGGCAGTGCCCCCCCCACCATGGACTCCCACCCACCAATGGAGGTACACCACCCACAGTCAGTCATCCCATCTGGGACAACTGCCAAAACTTGTCTTTCATGGCATGCCTTTCAGTTACAGGCCTTTGGCTGTGGCAGCTTTAAATGCTGCCTCCTTCCTTGCAGTCGATTCTCCCCCATATTGATCCAATTTTGATGTTGAGCTCCACGAGCTCATGTGATAAAAATGTATGAATGCTGTGAAATACTGGGCACAGTCCTATGCATGTTCAGACAGAACAGAGTCCTACAGGACTTCCCAGTCAGCTAGCCAAGAAATGCTGGGCAATGTAAGGTTTTTTCTGACTAAACATGCATAAATAGGATTGCACCCTCAATTAACCTAATGTATAAGATGCCTCTGCGCTCAAAGGTTGATCCTTTGAACAGACTTTGCAGATTCAACAGGAATAACCCACTTCTACCTCCTGCTGCAACAACAGAATACTTAATACAGGAGTGTGAGGTAGAAGCCACTTGCATTAGTTTTAATTGTTTAAAATTATATATGGAGTGTTTCCATCTATCCTCTTTAATAGTCCAAGGTCAAGGTGATGTTAGTTAGCCTGGTCATTCTACATAATATTTGTGGAATGTGTTTAGTATTATATTTATTTGTTTATGCATAAATTTAGACCCTGCTCTTCACCCCAAAGGATTCCAGAAGTGACTAATAAAAGCAATCAGATAAAACTAATCCAAGATTGCTTCAAATTGTGGCTTTAGGCTTTCTGTACAAGCTGGGGCACCCAATTTTTGTCTATATACCCTACCCACTGAAACTTCTATGCCACCCACAAAGTTGCTCTTGAGGACTGGAAAACCTGCCAGAACAATATGGGATTTGTCAGAGGGTTGCAGTAGGTAGAGGAGATTGATGAAAATTGGGTACCTTGTTAGAGAACTGCTTTCTGCTAGTGCAGAACCTCCACTGAATACAACCAAACAACAACAGGAAAGCCAGTTAAGCATAAAGACCAAGAAAAATCAACAACACCTATAAAAAAAAACCCTTCCAGAAGGCCTTGGCAAATAAGGTGCCCCAAATACATCAAATTCAAGGCAGTCCTTTCTGGAGAGGGCATTCCAAAGAAAATTAGTTTTGTTCAGAAGTTTGTGATATACAGATACAGTTTTTCACTGTAACCATCAGCATATTATTTATCCCTTATCTGATTTTTTGTGTGGCTTCTTTAGAATCTTTGACCACACGGCATCTCTGGACATCACCAGCCCAACCTTCACTGATATGCAAGTGCGTTTCCAGGCAGATAACTCAAAGTTTGTGACATCGGTTTCTTCTTCTTCTGCTGGCACCCTGGGCTTTCAGATCAACCAGGACACCGATGTTCTCGGAAGCAAGATCTATTACCGGACTCAGGTAGGGAAGTCAGAACTTAGACTATGTGCCCTTGCTTAAGTACCATGGCCTGGATGCAGGCTAAGTCAGCAGAATGTTCTTCCTATTGAAATCAATGGGATTTAAGTCACAATCAAGTCAACTTGTCTGCTGGACTCACTGCTTACTCCTCCTCCAGTCAAGCATATCTCATGGCAATGCTAAAGCATTGTTACTTAAAGCCGGGGGAGAAGAACTTGCCCTTCTAAGGCTAGCCTAGCCAGTGGTCACGCCAACTAGTCTAGCTGCTCCCACATGTTCTGTCCTGTCAGTCATTCAGTTGTTTGCAATGCATAGTCTACTCAAAAGTCTCACCTGGGTAAGAGAAAGTGGATGTATTGAGAGAGGGCAAATGGATATAAATGGGAGATTGGAGAAAGTTGATGCCTTAAGGAAAAGCAGATGGATAGAGATCTATAGGTATATCTCTATATACTGAATATTTGAATGACTCTCCAGTTATTGGCTTGATCTCATGATTCGGGGTGTTGACACACCATTAGCTGGTAAGGCTCCACCACCTGCGCAAAGCACCACTCAACGAAATAGTGACCCCCTCAGGCAGTCAACTGGCGTTGTAGTATAACTTTTCCTCTACCTCCCTGTGCAATGCACCTCTCCTTATATAAGGGATTATGGCCATCGAATGTGGGTAGAAAAGCAACACGGCATGCCACATCCCAAGGCCAACTGGAATGCCCCAGAATATCATACCCCAGCAGTGCTGTCAGTTATCCTGTAGACACAGATGCCCCTGGGAGAGAAGGCGCACCCATCCTTTCCCCCACAGAAGAAACGGTGACTCCTTTTCAATTGGTGTAGGCGGAGCCACACTTGGTAGCTACTCCAAATGATACTGTTTGCTAAGTGCCACATTAATGTGGGAACTGGGCTGGACAGACTTTGATATGAGCACAAATGGAAGTGGCATGCAGCAAATTTAGACTAGTCCATCAAGCAGGTTGGTGTGGATGCATTTTTAGGCATTAGCCCAAAGCTACATGGGGATGTAAAATGTGCTATATAAAATAATGAAATAGCAACCATAATAATGGTGCCCAGGAATGATTTCACCCACCTACAACATTTTAATGTGCATTACTTTTTATTCCACAGTCCTTCAGGAGACTGTAAATTCAGACAAATCATTAAACAAATTATTTAATCTAATAGTTAATGTCTTGCTTTTATAACAAAGCTGAATTTTTTTAGCTAATGAAGCTAATATTTACTTCCTATTAATGTACTTTACATTTGCAGTCTGACCCCCAGAAGGATGTTGATGTCTTCAAAAGTGAGATATCATTCAAAAATCCTGAAATGATTCAAGTCAAAACCAATTGGGAAGAGAATGGTGCCATGGACCTACTCAAAGGTCTAAAAGAAAAAGGGCCTAGGATGGCTGATGCTTTGTATCACGCTGTTAATAAGTACCACCAGGAGCATACAGGGATGGCGATCAGTACAGCTACATCAAAGCTGAAGGACAACTTGAAAGATAGTGTTGACACAGCTTACAGAAGAACTTTGGACAATATCAATGAAGTGGAACAGCAGCTTCGTGTAATGAGTGATGAGGCCACGGGGAAATATGAAGTTATGAGGAAGAAAGCCAGAAAGCTGTATCGTGAGCTTGCAGACCAAGCTGATCAAATAACTTATGACCAAATCAGAGGCTTGTATTCTAATTCCACAATGAAAGCGATAGGAGAATACCATGAAAGGATGAACCATTTTATTGACTCTTCTTTTGAATACTTCATGACAACAAGATTCCAGGTGCCAGGAGTTGATGGAAAGCACACTGGTGAAGAACTTTATGTGATGGCCACTAAAAACTTCGCCAAAGTTGCAGACCTCTGCATCACAAAATTGCAGGAATATCTTAATGCTTTGATTGAATTTTTCACTGAGGTAGAGGTTAAAATTCCAGTTTTCAATGAGGTTATTAGGGGTAGTGTTATACTTGATGAAATTAAAACATTTCTAGCACATATGCAAAACAAAGTCAGTCAGATATTTGTTGAACTGCAAGAGTTTGACTTTTCACAACACATAAAAAACCTAAAAGTTGTAGTTCAACAAGCCTTTCAAGCATTAGAAGAGTTGATCAGAAATTTACAATCCCAAAACTATGACTATGTAAAAGACCAGGCCAAACAACTGTCCACAAAGTTTTTACAAGCACTGAAAAGCTTAGCAGAAGATGCAAAATATTTGGCTCCTCGTGTTGAAAACTTCATGCAAAATTATGTGTGGAGTATCTCCAGTAAGCTAGAAGAATTTTTGCATACAGTGAAAGAGCTAAGGAAGCAATATATTGACTCAGGCATAGCTGGATGGTCTGAAAAATATTTTGAAATGGAAGAGCAGTTCTTAGCTTGGCTGAAGAGCTTTTTCAATGCTGTAATAGAGTGGCACACCAAATGTGTTAATGATGCTGCTGAGCTGGTTGCTCATCTGACAGAAAAAGCAAAAGAATTTGTGGAGAACAATGGAAAAATCACAGGGCTCTCTAAGATGGCTTCTGAAAAGATCCAGTATTGGTCTGAAGAGGCTAAGAAGAGTGCTGCTATACAAAAAGAACAGTTGAAGGATATCATACAGGAGGCATTTGAGCAACTTTCCAATTATTATGCACAGCTTCTCAGTGAGTCCAAAAACTTGATTGACCTGGTAATAAACCAATTTATTACATTCTTGCAGTATCTCCAAAAGGTTGTTTATGCGTTTGATCAATCAACAGCTGATATTCTTAGGCCCTATGTAGCTGTTCGCCAAGGAGAGCTCAGAATAGACATACCAAAGCCATTTGCTTTGCCACCTGTTAACTCCATTTCTCAAATGGCCCAGTTAAGTAAGGAAAATCCCCAAAAGAAACATACTGATTCGGCAAAGCATTGACTGGTCGTCCAAGAAGTGGAAAGAGTGAAAGATTCACTAAGGAGCAGGTCTGCACTGTACAACTGACCATGTAACAGATCAAGCAAAATATACCAAAGTGGCTGCAGTCTTGACTGGACAGACAAGAAGAATGGTTATGCAAGTTTTGTCATGCCATATTTAAATCCAGCAGCAATCACTGTTTTGAGAACATCAGCAAGCTATTCATTTGAATTTTGGCATTTGTAAATGAAAACTGAATAATCTGCAGGTTAGTTTAATGCTCTGCAAAAGCCAATAAATGAAATCTTCATGCCATTTCAGTGTCCTTTATTAAAACCACTTTTCTTGTAAGATTGAGACTGTGATCCACTTTTCGTTATAGGGAGTCTGTACCGTGACTCCAGAGGTTATACAGCCAGCCCTGTTGTAGCACAATAATGCCTGTAAACAGTCTTAGTGAATGTTCAGAACCGTATGGAGTAAGGGCAGTTGATAAGGTAAAGGTCAGCCTAAGCAAAATAATGTGAATTAGAAATAATTTTGAAGGGGGACATGATAACTATAGCTGTATATACTTGTGTAATAAAGCAGGGAAAAGGAGCTGGCGTGCAAGTGTTGGGTTGGAATCTATGCATTCTACATGAAACAGAAAAGGATAAGAACAAAGACCTCGGTGGTCAAATTAATCTGCCTACACGTAAAAATAGAATGCTTCTATTTCTGCCCACTGTCATGGGTCAAGCACTATACATGTACAAATAATTTCATTTTCCTTGTCAACCAAGCTAGTATTTTCTATGCTTTGCAGCTCTTGTTTATATATTTTCAATTTCATTGTGAAACGTATCATTTTTCATCCAATCCAAAGTCAGCCACTGTTCATCCAAGGTTGCCAACTCCATTTTCTGCAGCGTGGCTGTTGTGCTTCTGTCTTTGCTGTAACGGTTCCACACAGATGGGAAAAGTTCAGCAGCTGCAATCTTGGAGGAGTGGACTCTCTCTACTGCTCAGCTTTTAAAGATGCAGGATCCATCTTTGGGCAACCCATTACTGACAAGATTGAAATTTGAGATTTCTGAGAGCAAACTATCTGGGCTACATAATTTATTTGGTTTTATATTTTGCAGCTGGAATGCTATGTACATATTAGAATTCCTTTGAATGGGCTTCCTTCCCAATTAGCTTCCTTTCTTGCTTCTAGCAGAATAAACTCATGTTTTCAGTATTAGTAGAAATGTTGTATGTATCTGTCTTAATTAAACTATTCACTCTAGGTGTTTGTCTGTTTTGTTACTTTGCTCATTTGAGAATAAGGATTTGTTGTATTTGGGCCGGTTTGCTCTGAATGTTAAACCAGGATTTAATGGCATGTACACAGGCAGGCCCGATCCCATGGGAAATGCCAGGCTTACACACTCCCATTGCCTTCACTTCCTCCTGTACAATGGAAGACTGAGTTTCACTTTAGCAAATTCCTGAAATCCAAATTCAGTTTCACTTTAGCAGATCCCTAGTTGTGGTTTCAAAGAAACTAGCTTTCTAAACAAATCTGAATAAAGATGTACTTTACCCTTGATTGGGGCAACTCTGAAACCACAGTTCCTGGTTTGCATGTAGTGAAAGGCTAGGAATCCATTAAAATGAGACTAAGTCCTAGTTGATTTCTCTTCCCAGCTGCATGGGAGGTGGGGGCAGAGAAGAGCACATGTAAGCCTCACACTTTGCACATGCACTGTCCTACTCGTTCAGGTAAATGCCAAATCCTGGCTTTGTGCTACCAGCAAATCAGGAGATTAGGTTGTTTTGCATCGTATTTTTCTTATTTTCCATTTACCAAACTATTTTAGCATATGGATATAGATTAGATTCTCTACAAAGCAATTTTGCAAATATATGTAACCGTATTCAAAGTCTTCTTTCTCATAGGACTCCCCAGGGCTTTTTTTGTCATGGAACGCACTGGAACAGCGTTCCGGCACCCTTTTTTCCAATGGATTTTATGAAGTGATTTTGAATCATAGCAGATCAGCAGCAAACATCATTAACATAGTGCATGGGGGCTGCTTTTGTGTCTGCTATCTGCGATCTGATAGTGAGATAGTGAGGGCTTGGGACACTGCTCCGCTTGGGATTGGGGTGTGTGGTTGTGCGCTTACTGCCGGCGACGTGCGTTCCGGCATCTTTTTTTTTTTTTTTTACAAAAAAAGCACTGGGACTCCCATCTTTGGAAAACTGTGATTATTATTAGAAACACAGAGTTTGGCAGAGTAACCAAATAATTTCAGGAACAGCCAAATCACAAACACATTCCCAACTCCACCCTATCATGATTTTTGAGATTTATTTGTAGGGTCAGATCCTGAGTCCACATGTGTCAAACTCTGCTCACACTGCTGGAACAGAGGTAGAGATGATTTCTACCAATCCCTTCTTCTCCCATTTTGGTCCTAACGTGATTTCTGTCAGTTCCTTCCTCTCGTGTATTGCCCTGAAAAACTGCTTTGGAGGTGAGCTGGGCATTCCCTAGAACAGCATGGAAAACTTTATTTTTTCATACTAGTAATTTTTATTTTTACAATCTTTCAACAGAAATGAGCATCAGAAAAAAAAACACTAGGAACACAAAACGAGAGTGGAACTACAAGCACATACACAGAAAAAAGTGGCGGGGGGGGGGAACAAAACGGAACAAAAAGATACATGAGGAATTTCTTGTGTGCTTGTGATTCCTCACTCACAGAAGCTTGGAGTTCATCGCATCATCTCCCAGGGCCTCTCCCATGTTTTGCAGCCACCTTTTTGCATCTTTTCTTAAAGTAAGGAAAAGGTGGTATTTTCCAGGATGCCACCATTATTTGGTACAGAGGCCTAGTGTATTTTTACAGTGCCTCACTATACTGCAATACCACCATGGGTTGTGTGATGGAAGGAATAAGAATATATACTGAAAGGCAGTAAAATCCCTTGATGGAAAAAAAGCTTTATTATAAGGGCACATGAGTCCTTCTGAAGAGAAAAGGGAGGAAAAAGGGCCTTGGTAAAGGTAAAGCACTGAGGTAGTAAAGCCTTTACCGTGAGGGGCTACATGGAGAAAGGGAGGCAGAGAACATTGCCATTTATGAACAGGACACTGGCATCAACCCATAGTATTTATTTGAAAAGAAAGGAGAGCCTATTAACTTAAAATAATGCAGAAAATTAACTGGTGGTTCCAGGTTAGGGTTAGGGTTGCCCTTGGCCTTCCTATAGCAATATTTACTTACTTACTTACTCACTTACTTACTTAATAAACCATGCCTGTAGCCCTCCATGAGCTCTCTGGGCGGTGTACAGTTCCATTATAAAATCAACAATAAAATAGATGAAGTCCACAAAATAATGCAATATGGACAGCTCCATAGATTGAACTAAAGATTATACAGGTATAGTAGCATACGATCATCAATGAAAATTCACTGCACACACACACCATTTCATTTCATAGCAATAAAAATAAAAATAAATACTGAAGACCCAAAGTCTTATTTGGCGTATCTGTCAGGCGTATAAGGGGTAACTCACCTTTCAGTTTACCTAAACGCAACATAAACCCTTCCAAGAGCTTATCAAACAGCTGAGGTTGAAATGTCAAACAAGCTCCGGGTGTGCGCACAACTCTTTGTGTTGTGCTAAACCGTGTTTCTTTATATGCTGCTTTCCCAGTGGGATCCACATCCCAAGTGGGTGACAGAAAGCATCAAGTCAAAATAAAAAACACTATCCTAGTTGATCACAACTGGCGGGAGATGTCAACAAATTCAGAGAGGTCAAAAGCAAGTATTTAAAAGGCCTATCATGATGTATTGAACATTGCAATTAAATCCAGACTGAATGAAGATTTAAAAATGCTCTATAAAAGCAACATCAAGATTGTGTGCTGCCTGCACTGCAAGGGATCACAACCACCACATTTTTAAATCCTGTTTCAGACCTTGGGTCTTCTCACTTGGCTGGGTGGCTCACAGCTGAGCCACACTCCAAAGAGACCCAGCCAGTAGAAAAAAAAACAATACTAGGATGTGCTGCTGACGTTCCCCTGGCCTTTGGATGGACTGCTACTGGTCGCCTTCCTGTGATCTAAGAGGCCACAGCAACCTGGTCACATAATATTGTTATGATTTCATTGCAATTATACCCTGCTTTTTTTCCTCTTGAGAGGAACCCAAGGCAGCTTGCATAGCTCCATTTTATCCTCACAACAACCCTTAACCTGTGAGGTAGGCTAGTCTGAGAAAGAGTGACTGGCCCAAAAGTCACTCAGTGAGGTCCCTGGCTGACTGGGGCCTAGAATCCAGTTCTCCTCAGTCCCAGTCCAACATTTGAACCACTACACCATTCCAGTTCATGCTTTGTTGGATTGTGGCCTCAGGTGACAGAGGAGGAGGTTAAGTGTTGTTGCTGTTTTAGTTTTCTTATTTAAATTGCATTCCTTTAATTGAAGAATCCTCCTATGTGATGTTCATATGATGAAAGAGAAGGTCAGGAGAGTAAATCAGAGTCATGGCCTTCAGTACAGTCAAGTTTAAGATCCTTGGGCTTTCTTGTTTGTATCACTTCTATTTTCAACAATAGCACTTACAAGCTATAGGAAGCTGAAGGGAGGGGATGTGTTAGAGTAAGAACTTTGAAATAATGTTCTAGAAGAGCAAGTTGGTAGAACAACATATGTGCAAATTACAATATTGAATATGAACCAGGGGGATTTCAGTTTCACCACTTTGCAGGATGTGGGTTGAAGAACAATGCTAGTATATTGTTGTCCTTTCACTCATGGTTCTTTTGTTCCAACTCAGCCCTACAGAGTGTAGAAAGTCAGCTTTAGGGCCCAGACTTGAAGGATCTGAACACACTGTGCTTTGGAAAAGGCTATAGGTGGTTTCAGTCAGGCCCCCTCCAGATGTGTTGGACTACAAATCCCAACATCCTAAAGAGAGAGAGAACAGTTGTGCTTGAAAGAATGGTTATGTGTGCATGTATGTATTTATATAAGTTGATACTGATTTATTATATTTAGATTCCAACACATTTTTCTGCAAGGAATCCCTGACAGCTCACCTAACCATCCTCTTCTTCCTCTCTATTCTGACCTCACAAGAACCTGCTAAAAGCCAGCGGCTGGTCCAGAGTCAGCAAATGAGTTTCACGACCAAGTGGGGATTAGAACTTGGATCTCCCAAGACCTGGTCCAGTTCTCTAACCACTATACCACGCTATCTCTCTGGTATAAAACAAAGAGAGAGGAATGCATAAGAAAGGTAAGAAAGAGGTGGGGGGGGGCAAAAATACAGAGTAACTCTATCCCCTTCTCCTTTATTTATTTATTTAAAACTTTTCTAGACCGTCCCTTACTGAAGTCTCTGGACAGTTTAACAATACAACGATGTAAAATAAAACACAGCATCCTGAAAAATTCTACTGACAATAAAACCCCAATTAAAACAATCAGATCTTTAAACATTGGGAAAATAAAAAGGTTTTAGCTCAGCAGCGAAAAGAATAAAGTGATGGCACCTGGTGAACCTCTCTGGGGAGTGAATTCCACAATTGGGGCACCACCTCAGAGAAGGCCCTTCCCTGGGTAGTTACCCTCCTAATCTCCTTCAGGGAGGACACCGGAAGAAGGACGTCTGCCCCAGACCTTAAGGGGTGGGCCGGCACATATGTTTTGGGCCAACCCCCTGAAGAATGTAGCCTCTTACCACTTAAGCCTGAAGAAATATGACCCTCAAGATTTCCCACCCCTTGTTCAGTTGATAACTGCCATGATTCATTGATTAAAATGTTTTGGTTGGTTAATAAAAAGTGATCTAGGGTGACATTAAAATGAAACACCAAATACTTATAAAAACTGCTGATGACACACATCATATTACAAGTCTGATGGAGAAGAAAAATGTCTCTTCTGGGACAATGCTTGCTGTCATGCAGGTGTTATCATCTGTAATTTGAGAAGATTAAAAGGTGTTTTATTTATTTTGACCCAGGTGGAGAATCTGAGAACTTCCAGATGTGGTTGGACTCCAGATCTCATCAATGGTAATCCAGTAACATCTATAAATCTAACATCTAAGAGGTTCCCCACCACTGCTTTACCACTATGTTTGCATGCCAAGTGTATGCTGCGTAGGTAGATCAGACAACTAAATTCATGGAAGAAATCGACTAAGATTTCCTTAGACAGATACAATTCTAGTTTTTTGATCGCTCCTAGTTGAACCCCCCACTATATTAATTAAACCTCATCTTGCATTTTCTAGCCCAGGGGTCTCAAACTCGCGGCCCGCGGGCCAATTGCCGGGACAGGCGGGCATGGGGGAGGGGCCCTGTGGCCTTCAAAGTACTGGTGGCACCCAGGCCGGCCGCAGGCTGAGCGGCCCACCACCACCGCGGTGGTGAAATACTTGATGCGGCTCAGCCTCACCCAGACTCTACTTCCAGCGGCTCCCAGGTAAGTTGAGTTTGAGACCCCTGTTCTAGCCTATTTCTGGATACCAAAAGCTCACTTGAATTATAATGATTTTTATCATTCTCCAAAGAAATAATATTTCAGTAACTGGGGAGCTACCTCCCAGAATGGTCTCTCTATGTATTCTTGAAGTTGGAGCATAAGTAGCAGGCTGAAAGGACATTGATCTTTGAGAAGTTTGTGATGGAGCACAGTGGCTAAAAGTTTTCTTAGGCCATTTGAAGTGCAACCCTTACACTCTCTTACATCAAGAAGACTTAATTTTGAGTGGACATATATAGAATTGCACCATTAGAGATGAAACATCAGCAGCATGGCAACTCTTCAAGGAAAATAGTTCCAACAGCAATGTCATCTGATCTTGGCAATTCAGATGGTGATTTGCAGTTTGCATATAAAGCTTACAAATAACCATCAGTGGATCTAAGATTAGATCTATGTATTTAATTCATATCTCACCTTTCCACTAAATCTGATGCCCAAAGCAGATAATAAAATCCAGATTACCTTAAAATGTACCAGAAACAAAAACAAAAGCACGGTTAAAACACACAATAGAAGACATAAACCATACCCAACCAATTAAAGCCACTTCAATAACAGACCACTTGGTATGCCCCAAGCCTGCCTGAATAAAAGCCTATTTGGCTGAGAGTAGAGGGATAACAGAGAGGGGGCCAACTCAGCCTCCCTCAGTAGAGACTTCCAGAGCCTGTGAGCAGCCATGGAGAAGATCTTTCACATTCCACCAAATGCACCTCATCGGGAGAAGGGCTTCCATAATGAACTTCGAACCTGGATAGGTTCATAAGGGAGAAGGCAGCCTTGTGGAAAGCCTGGTCCCAAACTGTAGGAGGCTTCATGGGTCATAACAAACCTTCTGAATTCTGCCCAGAAACCAACCAACAGGCAGTGGAGTTGCTTTAACTAGGGAATCCTGAGATCCTGGTAACTTGCCCTGACCACAATACTCTGGACTGGATGTGGCATTTGGTGGGTGTCTGTGTCTGCGCACACACAGGATGCACTTACAGATAGCATTAGGATGGTTCTGACATCCCTTTCAAGAATGCGGAGCAACCAGGAGGATGCTTCTGGATGGGAATGAACTACAGTGAAAT
This sequence comes from Varanus komodoensis, assembly GCF_004798865.1. Taxonomy (NCBI): domain Eukaryota; kingdom Metazoa; phylum Chordata; class Lepidosauria; order Squamata; family Varanidae; genus Varanus; species Varanus komodoensis. Next base: position 4,107,969 of record NW_025336045.1, read on the forward strand.
GCTTCCAGATGGTGGCACTAAGGTACAACGTTCCACGGGGGTCATCTGAGCTCATTAAGATGTGCATTATGCTGTCCATTGTCCCCTTTTCATTCTCTGCTCCGATTTCCCCTTGGTTACCTAGTTGGAAACTGTAACCCCTGATAATTCATACACACACCCTTTAACAAATGTTGCTAAGTGAGGGACTGCCACCTGTTAAGAATCTATGGTTTGGGGATTCACTGAAGTGTGCGGTTTTCCCACACTAGTATTTTAAAAGGTTATAGATCATGTGTGCATAATAGGCAGAACATTAGGTCACTTGTCTCACTTACAACAATAATCCATTTTGATATGGGTCAGGTTGACACAAAGAATCTACCCAGACCAGGTCTATTGATGAAACTGATCCCCTTTCCCCTCAAACTAATGAAATTTTCAACTAATGGGTACTTAAGTTAATAAAGTGTGCCACACCTCTGTAAGGAGCCATTTGTAAAAGAAACCTTTGGGAGTTCAGCTCTGAGATCACTGATATAACGTTTGAATGGCATCCCACCGGGACACAGCACGGGATCAAATTAAGGAGACTAACACAATAAATGTGTGAGAAATAACTCTGGCATATAAACGGTGAGCAATAGAATGGGGCTTGGGCCCCCCCCCCCGCCACTCCAGAAAAAGTATGACTGCTGTTGGCTGTCCAAAATAAAAAATAAAGTAGAACAAACCTTTCAATAATGAATGGCCAGGCTAAACTGTTATCTCCTTCTGAAGTCAGTGGCAGCTTCACATTGTCTTGAATGAAGCAAGGATTTGCCCATTTCAACACAAAACCATCTATGAGCTGATGATCATGGCTTTACGTTATTCATTAATCGTTCTCAGTGCTTATTTTTACTTTTAGTTTTCTAAATTGCCCTTCAGGAAGCCCTCACAAACACAGTAACAAATAGAAACAAATTTTCTCAAATAGAAAAGGCATCATTCTTAAAATATATGCACAAATACTTTTCAGTTGAATGGTACTAAAATAAATAAATAAGTTGCACAACAAGGCAGCAATAAAGTTAAGGCAAAGAAGAAAGTCTCCAGGCTCCCTTTAACAACAAAAGAACAAGCAAGCAAAGCAAGCAAAAGAACTGCACAAACCTCAGGGTGGCAGGAGAAACTGCATAAGTTCAGGACCACTGCTGGGAATGTTCTCCTTCCAAGAACCACTAGACAAATATCTCTGCAAAGTGGACCCAACAGCCCGGCCCAGGCATGGATCTTTATGCCTTGGCAGACTTATTCAGGTGCAGGTGGTCTTTGCAGATAGCCAAGTCCCAACCCATTTAGGGATTTCAAGACTTTGAACAGTACTTTAATTTGGACCAGGAAATAAATCAGCAACTCCATTGAAGGGCTGCACACTTGCCTAGGACAGCTTGATGTGGGTTGTCAGAGATTCAGCATAGTCTACCATAGCAGATCCTGCAATCAAGTTGCCTCCATCACTTTTCCCTACTTTTCAAACCTTCAAATTAATTCATTAAAAGGCCTTCCTTAATTCACACAACACAGTAAGCCATGGGGCTTGTTGTGTTAAACCAGCAGCCTGATTTGTTAACCACTTTGGTTGGATTCAGACAATACCTATGAGTCACCCCTGATTTATAAACCACCATCCGAGCTTATCATTTTGTGTGAACCAAGTCTTTGTCTTAACTTTCTGTTAGATCCTGGCTTAGCCATTCTTAGAGTGGGACTTAAATGAATTAATTTAACTCCCATTGATTTCAGTGGATATATTCTGTGTATGACAAAGTCTGGATATAAGCCATTGCCTGACATTTTAGCTATTTTCCTTCTTTTCAATATAAGAGTTTTTCTGTCGCCACCTCTCTTGGCTATCCCTTTTGTAAATACAGGACAGCATCCAATAGGAGCCCCATGTTATTGCCAATTTGGTTCCGAAACAGTGCTTCCCTCTGCTTTTTGGGGGAGCAAATGGAGCCCACTTCTTGCCAAAAAACAATTCAGTTATGTCCAAGAGAAAGCCCCCAGATGAGCAAAAGGCTCACTTCTAGATTGAGACAGGTCTGCTGCACTCGCTCACATTTCTGTTCCAGAAGGGCCGGACCTGCCATGCACAAGTGCTGTGACCGCTTCAGGAACAGCGGTGGGGGTGGGCTGGTGCAGCATCTCATCTGGACACAGGCAGATGTGTCACCGAAGCAGTTATCTACACTTCTCTGTGATCCAATGGCCAGAAGGGGAAAAAAACAAACATTCAAGGTCTCTTGTATATCCTGGCAATCATTACTATTAGCAGATGCAAACCTAACTTAGTTTGACCAGTGCTGGTTACACTTTATGATGTTCTTTTGCCAGTCAATTAGCGTCAGTTTATTCTATGATCTGTGAGTAAGTATGTGATGGAGAGATCAAAGAGCACAAATGGGCTCAAAGCACTATAACTGGATGGACCTAAAGTACACGCCCTTGGCCTAGACTTTGAGAATGAATCTGGCCATTTACTGTTACTCCATCTTCAAAATTTTGTTCATAAAGGAGTTTGAATTTTTGCCATGGTGATTTCTGAAGAGCATGCACTGTTACTAACACTGAGAAATTTGAATCCTTGCCATTGTTGTTGTTGTTATTGTTAAATCAATCAAGCCCACAATCAGTCAATCAAGCCCACTTCTGATTCAACCTGTCCGTCTTCAATCAAATTGACTGATGAATCACTTCCCGGACCATGCGGAACAATAATATATCTATATACGGCTGTCTGACACTAACCCAACAATAACATACAGTGTGGCTAAATTCTTTGTGGCCGTGATGGGTCTCCAAAGACAGATTCTGAGGGAGTGTGGCCCCACCTAGTTGGACAAGAACAAAGCCTGGGAATGTCACTGATTTAAAAGGACTGATTTTGTGTTGAAATATTTATTCATCTGAGTGGGGTTCTAAGACAGAAATCCTTCTATGTAGTTTCTTCTTTTTTAAATCTATGTTTTCATTGACTGGAGCTGGTCTTTGACCGTAGTAAAGTTTTTTTATCTATCAATCAAATTTAGGATGGCCTTGTGTCAAGCAAGACAGTCTTTTGTTTGAGGACATCCTCCATTTGAAAGGCCACCCAGCCAAAGTTGATTTAAGGATCAGAAGGGAGAGAAGCATCCACAGCAAGCCCCGCAGCTGCAGGCCAAGCCCACGGGGCACTGGGCCCCTGTCTCCCGCACTGTGCTGAGATGCACTCTGTGTCTAATGTGCTTGATTCAAGGATGGCCGTCCATGGGCAGAATGGAAACCCAAAGCAGGACTCCACCCTCAGGCTCTTGTAGCCCTAGAACCTGCTCCAGAGGATTGTCAGGGGTGGGGTACTTTGTGAGCACATATGGAAGCTGCATGAGGCGCCGTGAATGGGAAGGGATCAAGGGGAAGTCCCATCCCTTCTGGTGCCACTAAATGGAACCCACTGAAATTATAGCAATTCTTTCCGAATGTGTATCTCTCCCTATAAAGTAGCTCTGCAAATGTTCTGTGACTTCTGCAAATCATGTTTCCCCGTTTGCTGATGTGAACATGGTTGCCTTACCCTGAAGAGAAATAGCAAGAAGCGGTCACCACGACCATTTCAGGAGACCTAATGCTATGGAATGGAAGTCACCATGCACAATGAGCTCAATAGGATTTCCTTCTAGGGAGGTGTGAGTTGGACTGCAGCTGAAATAAATCTAAGCAAGTATCACAGCAGGAGTAAATACAGGGCAGCCAGTTGCAATTTTGAAATGCATACAAGATTACAAATAAGAGCCAATAAGTACAATCAATTTCCAGGCAAGAAACAACTTTATTAATAATAGTAATTATAATCATAATCTGACCAGATGAATCTGACTATGTGAGGCGTGACTGGAAAGAGAACAAGTGTTCTCACTCCCTTCCCTTCCCTTCCCTTCCCTTCCCTTCCCTTCCCTTCCCTTCCCAGCAAATTAGGGCATCACACCATTATCCACAGACTCCCCTTTCACATCCTGCCTGGCGATATTCTGCTGGCATGCCACCACAGTGTGTGACCAGCAAATATGCACTTGAGAATGTATGCTCATATGCTTAGTGGTAAGGCAATTCCACATTCTTGGTGTGCCACCGCTGAAGAGGAAGCTGAAAGGAATGTCTGCACTTTGAAGAATGTTGCTGTGTTGTAAGACCACAAAAGGACCTGAGCTGGATCCAGCAGAGAAGTGCTGAAAGAAAGATGCTCCCCCTTGCATGGCCCATCTGGGGTGTTCATGGTTATTGAGCAAACCTGAGAGCTAGGCTGCCTCGCTACCCTTCTGTATTCTTTTTCTTTTGCAAATCAGAGAGGGCCTGTTTAAGTTAGGAAGTTCTGCTAGCCAAGCTGTGAATCAGCAATTTCAGAGCAGTGTTTTGTTCTCATGTTAGAGAGAGATGTGTTTATTGGCACACTGGAAGGAATGTTAGAACTTTTATAGACATTGCTAGAGCTTCATCAAAATGTTCCCCATTATCAGGGGCCAGATGTTCAGGGGGTGTGAAGCATGGAGGGAAACTGATTGGTGCTGGCAATAATACTTCTTCTGGGGGCTGCCAAGAAGTAGCCACCATTTTGTTTTCCCTGAACCCCCTTGAAACAACACTACTTAATTACACAGGAACATTCCAAGAAGGGCTCTGGGAAGAAAATGACACTTTCACTCACTTCCACTCCTGATTCACTGGAGACCACCACAATTTTCTCCAGGAAGCCTTGAGACAAAGCCAAGAGGGTTTCTTGGGGAAACATGGTGGCCACTTACAGGGGTCACTATTTTCCTCCAAACTGCCCTCTTCCACAAAATTGTTATGGACATGACTTCAGACTGGGGTATAACCTGACATGCTCATAACCATTCACCTTTTTTAATATCCTTATTTGAACTTTTGTTCCCCATCCCAAACACCAGCATTTAGGAACAGCGGGCAAAAAGGGGTGGTGGTGAGTCTAGTAAGGAGGTAAGGAGAGAATAAAGGGAGTTTCAGATATGGAGCACTGTAGAAAGTAGCAGCAGCAACAGTTACTTAGCAGATTCAACAAAGATTTCCATAGTCAGTCTCCAAAAACAGGTACATCTTGGACACCACATCTATGGTTCATGGTGAATTTAAAAACACATATAATCTGTCTTAGCTTTAACTAGTACTTTGCATCTGCGGTCACTGCAGCATCTGTAAAATAAAGAAAGATTTTCCAGGGTAATCAAGGGGAGGAATGTCCCATGCTGGCTAAAGGCAGGGCAGGAGAGGTTTTGCCAGCAGATCACATTAAAAGGCTTCTCCACCAGGTGTTTTGTCCTATGAAGGACACTTTTTCATGTTCAACAAAAGTCATTTAGTTTCCCAGATCTCACACAGAGGAACGATCTCCCAGAGTGAGCAAAAAGGGATAAATCTGTACGTGAAAACAGCTACATTATCACTTCTGTAAAGGAAGGGATCTTGTAATAAGCAGAGAATATCAAGGACAAATGGGAAATAAAAAAGTAAAGGCCTCCCCTGCAGTGTTGCTCCTTAAGTGATTAATGAGACTTACGGAATTCACCAATAGATTCTCCGAGCAACTGAACTTCACTTCAGAGGAATGCAGTCAAGGTTGCATTGTATTCAGAAATCCCAGCTGTTTGGGTGCGCCCAAGATTTGCAGCTGCAGATTGGTAAGAGAAATTACACACCATTTGGTCAAAAGGGGTGGGAGAGCAGGGCTTCTTGCTTTTGAGGATAAACTTGGTTATGAATGTGGACAGTTTTAGAGTCATTTATCTGAGGGCAAATAGGAAGGTTCACATAACTCCCAAACTATATTGTTGCAAGAAACATAAAAAGAGTGGGAATTTGGATTTTCAATGTTTAAGTCATCACCTCTGTATGTATGAAGGCTTAGGTTGAAGAAAGTGCTGTCAGTGTCATTCATTCTGGAAAGCAAACTAGTAATTGCACTATCTAGCTGTAGCTGAAAATTCAGCAGAAAGCATCAGGGTTGGTGTTTTCCACCAGCTTCAGTTTATTTCCTATGCACCCCCATCATTTGAAACAAACTGAGAATGCAGGTTCTATATAGTTTGAAATGCCCGATCCTGTCTAATCATGGAAGCTAAGCAGGAACAAGCCTGGTTAGAATCTGGATGGGAGACCTGAGTCCTTCCCTGCGCAGGGGGGATTGGCTCTGATAGCCATCAAAGCCCCTTCCAACTGCATGATTTAGTGATTCTAAGTTTATGTAGCAGTAAGCCAAACAGGGAGGAAAAGTACATTTGGCAAAAACAACATATTGTCTTCATAAGATGAACACTTCAGGGAGGTTGCAAAGCCAGGTACAACTGTCCACCTGTTCAGACTAGGAATGGGTGAATCAATACTTACCCATTCTGGTTAAGTAAATCAGCCAGAAGAGAACTTTTCACATGGCTAAAGAAAATGATTAATTCCTCTCTGTGAAAGGAACTTGTTTGCGAGAAGTAGGCAGGAATACGGTCTTTCTTAAAAAGAAACCTTCCTTTGACCCTAGAGATCTAGGAAGTGAGGCCTGTCCCATATATTGCATTCTTACTCAAGGTGATCAAGAAAATGGTGAACTCAGCACTCCAAAAATATTTGGATGATACTGATTATCTGGACCCTTTTCATTCGGACTTTCTCCTAGGATGTAGAACTAAGATTGCTTTGTTCATCTTGGTGCATACATAGACCACAAACCTGAGGGGGTTAGAAGACCTACCAGTTATTCTGGACCTCCCAACAGCTTTCAGAACCATTGACCATGGTATCTTTCTGGATGACCCGGTGGGCCTGGGCCTCGGAGACACTGTAGTCCAGTGGTTCTAATTCTTGTCATCAGGTCACACCCAGATGGTGATGTTGAAGAAACTGCTCTTTGGCACAATGGCCACTGGTCTTTGGTGTTCTACAGACTTCTATTCTATCCCCTATGTTTAACAACTGCATGAGACCTCTGAAAGAGGCCATCTGGAACTTTGGAATGAGATGCCATCAATGGGCAAGTTCAAACACCACAACGAATAGCCTTGCAGTGTTACCACAGTTCATAGTTTTTTACCATGATCTACCTGACATAGCGCTCTTTGGGGCATCTCTGTGCACTTATCTGCAGCTAGAAAAGGACTGGTGGACATCTGGATGACAAGAGACAACACAGAAGATGGAGGGGGATGGGAACTGAGAACAGCCTGTAGGAGCAAGGCAAGTAGCCACATGTATATTACTAAGTGGAGATGGGTGGTAGCATCTGGAGAGTCTCCAGAGTGGCCACTCTTTCCAGGGGACTCTGTTGTCATTGAACAGCATGACTATGGAAACCATGAGGCTGGGTTTTGGTGTCACAAGATACCGATATGGTAAGCTGAACCCAATGGTACCCATTCTGCTTACCACAACAACCAAACCATTGTTTCTTATTGTGGTTTCTAAAGACCAAACATACCATGCTGAAGTTCAGATGACACAACAGACAAACCACAATTATAAAAACTACCGTGCTTTGTCAAGCTACGTGAACCCAGTCGATTTACTGATGACATTCTGCTCTAATATCCTTTGCCACGTGGCAGTAAGGAAGCAGTCAGAAGCTTTCAGTGCTGCATAACATTGTTAATGGGCTGGATTAAAGTTAAGAACAAGCTGAGATTGGATTCAGAGAAGACAGAGCTGCTGTTGGTCAGTAGATAACCCAGCTCAGGGACTGGGACACAGCTTGAAAGACCAGGTTCATTGCTGACCTTGCATCTTCAGGGATCAGCAATGGCAAGGAGTTTATTTGTACAACTACATCCAGTGCACAAACTGCAACCGTTCCTTAGTCAGCCTAATCTGGCAGCAGTTATCCATGACTTGCTTACACTGCAGTTAGACTATTGCAATGCACTCTTGGTGGGGTTACCCTTGAAATGCATCCAGAAACTCCAGCTGGTGGCAGTTGGGCTGCTAACCAGTACATGGTATCATGATATCATTCCCGTGTTTGGTTGAAAAAAGAATCTCAAGTCATTCTCTCCCAGATATAAACTTTTGGGACATTCTTATTTAAAACATACTGAATCAAAATTCTCACACATTCCTTGTTCAGAAAAATCACTTGCCTTAAGCATAAATGATAAGGGTCTTGTAACACCTTAAAGACTAACACATTTATTCTGGCCTAATTTTTCACGCACTATAGTCCGCTTCATCAGAGACATGCTAGCCAAATAAAGTTGTTATTGTTTAAGAGCTGCTACAAGGCTTTTTGTTGGTTTTGCTGCAGCCACCCTCTAGAAAGCATGTCTTTAGCCCATCCAGCTCAGTGCCATTACAACAAGCTTTCTCACTCCTTGTTTCAGGCATAATCAGATTCCCTAGATATTTCTGGATACACACTCATGATCATACATGAGCTCTGGACCCATTTCAAAGTTACTAATCGTAGGCAATAGTGACTCAATGTGGGAAGGGTCAAGTGGACAGAACAGGGTATGATGGTCAGAGTTTAAAACTTGGAGGAGGGACACTCAGATTCAAATTGTAGGGCAGTATCCAGCACGGAAGGGAAGGGAGGGGAAGGGAGGGGAAGGGAAGGGCTGAAACCCACATTTCCAGAACAGAACAAGTCAGGGGCCATCACAAAACCTGACCTGGCTCATTCTGGAAATGAGGATTTCAAGACTGCATTTCCAGGACAGCTTCCTATTTGCCAGTGGCCATTCCTGCTGATGCAACAGAATTTTGTTTGTTTGTTTCTTTTATTTGCAGACAATATGCTGTCTGGGCATCCATTACAGTATAAATAGCAGGGATGGAGTGGTAGCATTGGTTACTGCCCCCAAATCTTTACTGGAAGGAAGGTGAACAAAGAAAGGATGAAGAGAGAAAGAAAGAGAGGATGGAAAAGAGAAAGGTGTTGATCTGATGCTGTGGTATGGATCTGATGTCTGAAAAACCTAGAAGACTCCTATCTCAGGCCTTCCCAAGTAAATGAATTTGGGGTCACTGCTTCCATTCTGCCAGCCCCTCCTGGGGTCCTTCAGGATTATTAGGGGATTAATCCCTTAATAATATAGCAAGGGACATTAATGATAGTCCTTTGCCTTGCATGAAGGGCTCAGTCACAGAAAGGCAACCCAGAAAAGCTTGATGGTAATTTAAGCTGGAAAATCCCAAGTACTCAGTGCCTGGACAGAAGCTTCCCTTGCTGCAGTCAAATAGTATTTTATAGCTGACTTCAGCGAAGTCATTAAACCAAACTGTAATTCTGCAGAAGGATAATTATATATACCTTGCTTCCATTTTTTTAAAAATCTAAATTTCATGCACTTAATCCATATGTGTCCTTTATATATTTGTATCCTTTCCCCCCTGTAACCCAAAGATATGGATAGTTTCTATAAAACTTTAATTTTGAAATTTAAATTTAATAACAAATTTAATGCAAAAATAACACAGGAGCCCTGGAAATAGCTACTTAGCTTAACATGCAGGAATCTACATCTTATAAACAAATCTGAGAGGGCCTACAATATGTATTTGGGGTTTTTGAATGGAATGTCCTAAAAAGAAAAACTCTGTTTATTCTGGCAAAGATTTACCTGAAAAGTAGCTTTATAATGTTATACAAAATATAGACAAGTGAAATCTGGACAGAAGACAGAAGTACTGGACAAAATAATTTCTCCAAATAATGTATGATAATTAAAATATTCACACACACACGCACACACACAACCAGATATCCCTTGAACAGAGAGCTGCTGGCCTAGCATTAATTTTCAGTCCTTTAAAAATAACCATGAGAACAGGAGAACAATTAGCAGAACAAATATTTATTCTTGCAAAAAAAGCATATTGAATAGATTTGTGTGCAGGAAGCTAAAAATTATTAGGATCAAAATTGGCTAATGTTTTCCTCATGCCATTTCTAAAACAATTTGCATTCTTTTATTAGTGTCCATATTATAATGTATTAGTTAGACTCTTGTTAAATGCTATTTGGGCAAGACTTAATGAGAGTATTATTGTTGGCATTAATGGCAGTGCAATGTCCATAAAGAATAGTTCTGAACCCTTCCATAATACCAACAGCACACGGGTAGCAAAGAATTAAACAAATGTTCTGGATTCTCAGTGGTTTGCATTCACAGCATACTTTCCATAGTTCAATGTCTGTTCAGAATGTCTCACTTGCAAAGACCCCTTATGTCATCACACAGTTTAATACTTTGATTTTTAATATTTTAAAAAAGATAAGAAAGAGCTTTGGAGTGGTCTTCTTACTGGTTACTGAGTGCTAATGTTCTTATCACCTGCAAACAATCCGATTTCACAGAAAACAGGTGATCCATCAGCATCTGGCGAACTCAGGTGTTGATATGCACCTGTCATTATGGTGTGGGTTTTATTTCAGTTTGTTTTTGATAAGAATTGTCCAGATTTGGATGGAAAGAACTGGAGAGTTTTAAAAAATCACATAGGGCTGTATCAGCAATGCGGCTGGAACTGTTTTAGGAGACTTCTACACATTCTGCAGTTTCTGTCCATCAGTAGATGTCTTTATTTGACTTTGGTTTTTGTGTTGGTGTATAGATCACACACACCTTCTACAGACAGTGAATGGACTGCAGTTCTTTCATGGAGGGACATAGGAGGGGAAATCAGATAATGGCCTCTTCACTGAATGCATGGAAGAGTTTTGGGAGCTGGATATGGATTAGCTTTGCTTTCAGAGCCACTGGAAGCACCATCAGCACCATTCCTGATCAACATCCATGAACTCCCCTGCATCCCTTGATGAAGCCCCTGATTGAGCAGGGCTCCCAGTGGTGCTCTTAGGTAATTTCAGCCCCTCGAGTGAATGGTCTCTTCTTTTAAGATAGCCATGAGTTCAACTAAGAAGTGCATAACTAGCATTTCTCCTCTCCCCTTTACCTCAAGTGCCATTCCATGCTTTACAACTACATCTACATTCCTGAAATGTTAAGGAAACACACAAAAATGAAAACTGTTTGCCAAAAAAGGGAAGCAACATCCTGATCTGCTCCACTTTTGATTTTAGACTCGCTTACAGCATGACTAACCGGGATGCAGGTGGCTCAGTGGTTTAAACTGCTGTGCTGCTGGGCTGGTTGATCGAATCTACACAATGGAGTGAGTCCCCGTTGCTCCGTCCCAGCTCCTGCCAACCTTGCAGTTCGAAAGCATGCAAATGCAGGTAGATATAAAGGTACCACTTCGGTGGGCAGGTAACAGCGTTCCGTGCACTTCGGTGTTTAGTCATGCCGGCCACATGACCACGGAGACTGTCTGCAGGCAAATGGTGACTCCCTCGGCCAGGAAACGGAGATGAGCACCACCCCCTAGAGTCAGGCATGACTGGACATAACATCAAGGGGAAACCTTTACCTTTACCTTTTACAGCAGGGCTCTCAAACTCGCGGCCCGCGGGCCAATTGCCGGGACGGACGGGCACGGGGGAGGGGCCCTGCAGCCTTCAAAGCGCCGGCAGCGCCCGGGCCGGCCTCCGGGAGCGACGCGGGATGAGCGGCCCACCACCACTGCTTGATGCGGCCCAGCCTCACCCAGACTCTACTTCCAGCGGCCCCCAGGTAAGTTGAGTTTGAGACCCCTGTTTTACAGCATGACTACAGAAATAAAAGGGAGTTTGGTTCTGCTGTCCTAGTGTTGAACATAATTACCTGACGCAAACACTGTTTTATGGTAGCAAAGGATAACATTTTGGTAAGGTAAAATAGTAAAATAATATGCACCCAGGTGCAGCTCCTAAGAAATGGCTACCCCATCACCTGCCACTTGGGCCCACACAGCCGTGGGACCCCTGGGCTTTTCTCCACCACTTAGGGTTCCTTTTCAAAGGCAAGAACTCTCCACAAGCACCCCAGTACACGGGAAGCTCCTTCTACACATATTAGCCTAAGTATTTTCTGTTCCCAAATCTGTCCCATTCTTCCTCAGTAGTAATTGAACCACTGAATGTGGAACAGAGGGACGCAAAGATCAGGTTCATGTACAACGCTTGCTTCATAGATCTAATGCATATTTGATGCTCTGTTTTATCAATAATAAAATATGATTACCATTAGAGCTGCGAAAGCAGAATGACTGTCCCACAGAGATGTAATTCAGTATAGCTACCACCAGGGTTGGTTGCAGAGACATCAACGGGAGCTCCTGCAGACTGCAGAACACCAAGGGAAAGGCTGCTTGTTTGGTGTAAGCAGAAAGTTAGGAATGGCTCTTTTGGCCAAGATGCGTGTTTCAGGGATGAAGGAGATCCTTCCACATGGAAAGGCTTCCCAGGAGGGACTATAGGAAGCACTGCCAAGGCATTTTGACACCTGAAACTGAAATGACACCCCCGCTCTCAATACCCCCAGTCTCTGGTTAGGACCCACACTCCAAACAGTCTTATGGCCTTCATCTGTTCAACCCTCCCTTAACTGGATAAAATCTGTTCATCATGCTGCAAAGTGGCCATGTTTCCTGCTCCAAAGAGACATCCTTGTGTTTTAAGACATTTTTCATTTGAAATGTTGCCCAATCCAAATCTGATCCAAAGGAATAATCCCTATGAAGGGAAAGCAAGCAAGGACTTTAAGTTGCTTATCACGAGTAAGTGCCTGGGCAGCAAGGTAAGTAAGCATATGATAGAGCCTTCTGTATTGTGGTGAGACGCACTGTATTGCATTCCTCTTTAAAATTCGACTAAATTACATGAAATTTATTCTATATTTGCATTAAAACATGTGGAGTTCATGTAATCCACACTTTTTATGTCTCCTTTTCAGGAAAACTTTTTATTTTTATTTTCCCATCATTTTAATGTTTAATTGATTTTAACTGGGGTTTTAGTACAGTGGTGTCTCTGCTCCCAAATGCCTTGGTTCATGAACAAATCAGGTCACAAACAAAAATGTCATTATAATTTTGACGTGGGTCTTGAACTCCGCATTGGGTGGCGACCAAGATCGCAGCCATCTCCCTGCCCCCCCGCAGAGTGGAGAGATGGCCACGATCCCAGTTGCTTTCGTGCAGGGAAGGCGTGCATGACCACAGGCGCGCTCCTGCAGGAAAGACAGGCGCGATCTCAGCCATTCCCTCCCCTACCAGCACGATCGCAGCCATCTCCCCACCCCACCCCCGAGTGAGGAGATGGCTCTGATCGTGCTGGGGGAGGAGGGAAGATGGCTGAGATCGTGCCCATCTTTCCCTCCCCCAGCACATTGTTTGCGCTTGTCTCTTCCTCCCCCAGTGCATCCACAATCACACCTGTCTCTCCCCCCCCCCAACCCCCAGCACGCCAGGATGATGAGCGTGTGCCGGAATGACGGGCACCTGCAGGGATGACAGGCATGGTCTCGGTCGTGCTGGGGGGGCGGGCGGGGAGATGGCCACGCTTGTGTTCGGGGTGTGGGGGGGAAGATGGCCGCAATCTTTATTGTTGTCACTTTGCCTCACATGTTTCTGATTTAAAAAATGGTTACAGAATGGATTAACCTTATTTACATTGAACCTTATGGGGAAGTTTAACTTGGCTCACGGCCAATTTGGGTCACGACCAAAGTCCTGGAATGGATTAAGTTCGTGAGCCAAGGTTCCACTGTATTTCGGTTGTTGGATGCTGTGGTGTTTTGTTTTATTATACTTTGTTTTATTGTAAGCCGTCCCAAGACACTAGTGGGGAAAGGGGTAGAAAAGCTTTTAGAAAGAAAGAAAGAAAGAAAGAAAGAAAGAAAGAAAGAAAGAAAGAAAGATAGATTCCCCTATTTTTATTTTATTGGCCATGTAAAAGCTTCTATCTTTTCCATTTGCATGCCAGGAGTAAGGCATACAAGGCACGGAAATGGAAGCTATTTGAGGGAGGGAAAGGCTTATTTCAAAAAGTGGAAGTCTTGCCCAAATGGGGAGGAAAAAGGCGAGCGGAAGCTTATACAAAGGGAATGTAAGCAGATAGTAAGCACTGGGGAAAAATTAAGCAGAATATCACTAATCAGCTCAAAGCCAACAATAACAAATTTGGTTTAATATATCATAAGCAGGAAACCAGCTACAGAGGCAACTGGACTCTTGCATGACCATGGAGATAAAAGAGTATTAGAGGCAGATAAGGAGAATACAGAGAAGCTGAATAAAATCATTTTATCTGCCTTTATTGCAAGCAATATGGACAAGATATTTGTGCCTGAACTGAGGATTTTGGAAAGGGTATCTGAGGAATTGAGGCAAATACTCATGACAAAAGAGGTTCTCAACTCGGGAGACAGACTGAAAGCTTATAACTCACAGGAAGTACCATCCTAGAGTCCTTAATGTATTCATAGATGACATTACTGATCTCCAAACAGAAATATGTAACATGTCCCTAAGATTAGAGAATGTCCAATGTAACATCAATTTTTAAAAAGAGATCCAGTGGGGATCCAGGAAATTGCAGGCCGGTTAGTTTATTTATTTATTTATTTAAAACATTTCTATGCCGCCCCCATCACAACAAAGCCTCGGGGCGGCATAGAAAGGTGAGGAATGACTCCACCTGAAGCCCTGGACTCCACTACCAGTTGGTGTCAATCAAACCGACTAGATGGACCAAGGCCCTGGCTCAGGATAAGAGAACTTCCTGTGTTCCTCAGAGAAGGGAATGGGAGGGAGAGTACAATTGTACGAGTGATGACCTCAGCTTTCAATCAAGGGATGATTTTACTGATTCTCCTTGGAGAAGGAAGTCCTATAATCTGTCCTCAGCAGCTCTGCCCTTCCTTTGACTGGTGCAAACCGAGTGGAAAACGAAATAATTATTTTCAACCCAGAATGCTGCTCTTTATTCGTGGCTCCCTAAGCCCTGCACCGATCCTTTGAGCATTTCACAGGGACCTTCCTAGAGGGACCTGTATTTTGCCATGTACATACACTTTGCCCATGAAACCACAGGGAATGGCATCACACCTTAAAAAAGAAAAATCCTGAACCTCAGACTTTCAAGTATATTGATTCTCGGAGGGTTTGGAAAACAAGGCAAGGTAAGCCTCTGCCTTTGATCTGAGGTGAAGCATGATGTTAATCCAAGCCACCAAGCCAAGGCAACTACCCATCTGAGCCAACAAGGAAGGTTCCTAGGCAAATATTTTCCCGCTGTACAGACCCAGTCAGAGAAACTGGAATGCTCCACACACGTTGAAGGGGAAACGCTTTTGAAGTTCTGTTCCAATTCACTTGTAAGTAATTGAGAAAACAGAACCAGCTCTACAGAACTAGAGTGAAATAGCAATAAAACACAAGCGCACGTAAGACTATCTCAACACCCAAATGCTATTTGCAAGAGGTTTCGGCAATTAAAGAACTCTCAGTCTTTCAGTTATATGAAAGCTGACTGATCAAAGAAGTCATGGATCAATTAACAGTATTGCTGTTATTCTTCTTGCCAGTCTTATTGATGACGTTTGTATCCTGCCTTTCCTCCAAAGAGGTGAGGGCTCCATCCACAGTTTTCTTCCTGGCCCATTTTATTCTCAAAACCACTATGTGACTTAGGGTGTTAGGTAGATTAAGTTAAGAGCATAAGACGGGCCCTGTTGGAGATCATTCTAGCCTAGCTTTCTTTTCACCCAGTGGCCAAGAGACATGAGTGTGGTCACCCGCTTGCATTGTGTTCCTCAGCAACTGATCTCCGAGGACATACTGCCTCTGATAGTGGAGCCATCAGGAGCAGTAGCCATAAAGACTAACTGCTGAGAGTATGGCAGAACCACGATCAGACCCCTGCCCCCCAAAAAGTCCTTTGAGTTATGTTCCTGGCAGGCTCCTCAAATGACAGAAGATTATTTGATTCACTGGATGCTGTCGTCAGCAGAGAAGGGAGAGAGGCACTTTTCAAAGATTCTTTCTTCCTCTGCAGCCCCCTGTCCCCCAGCTAATATGACCCAGAGGCTGGGAGAGCCTCCAAAACAGGGTGCAAGTCGGGCTGGAGGCACTGGTAGCCATCACTTCCCTGCTTACTTTGAGGTTGAAAGTCTCCACTGGATCAAAGACTGGAAGGATGCTATTGGGTGCAGTCTTTTGTTTTTAAGAAATGCAGGCATCTATTGCAGCAGTAATGCATTGCCTTTTATAAAGGCAGTTCATCATCATCATCATCATTATCATCATCATCATTTGTTTGAAGATTTGTTTGAAGGCCACCCTTTAGCATTGTGCTCTCTGGGCAGTCATTACAATAAAATTACCAATAGGAAACATAAATAAAATAGTGCAATTATAATCATAATAAGTCAACAAGATAAAATAACATATAAATAATCAAGTAACAGATAAAGCTTAAGTTACTCTATTAAAAACAGTACAAATTAAAACAGGTAAAGCTTAAGTTTACTAAAAACAGTGCAAATTAATATAAAAATAATCTAAATAGTGCAATAGGTGAAGCAGAAGGAAAACTTTTTGTCAGGTGCCTAAAGCTCAGCAAAGTAGGTGCCGGTATTGTATCAATTTTGTATTGCCTCTCAGGAAATTCATTTCCCATGCATTTATAAATACATACATGAAACATATGTAATAAAATTTTAAAAATCTGCCGACCAAATATTTGTAAGCACTTAGCTAATCAAACTGTTCTAAATAAATACATCTAACCAACTGATACTTCAAATGTGGCATCCCCAATTTGTCAAGTTATAGAGGGTCTGTTTTGCAGGCTTATATTTTGCCTGACACACTGGGCACCAGATTAGGTTTAAACTAAAAAGGGCATTTTCTGTAACTACAGCAAACACACCTCTTAAAAAAAAAGTTAAATAAAAGCCCCAAGGATGCCAACTTTACTAATATTGTGACCCATTTCTCGAAGGATATCTGGCTGATTTTGGTGTAAATTCTTGTAAGCATATAAATTTATATGTCTTGCCTGCAGCTCCAGAGCTTCTAGGGAGAAAACTTCTTGTTTGCTGGAAAGAAATAAGCTCATTTGTTAATCCCATTCACACACATATACCTCATGCTTGGGAGCACAAGGTAGACTGGGATCTACCAGCAGATCTCTGGAGACAGCAAATTTTTCAATTTTCTATTGTTTAACAAAAGAAAATTACACCCCATCTAAATTAGTTGGGTTCTTGACATACAGATAGTTTGAATGACTTTCAGTTCTGTTCACATAGTGAAAGCACATGCCCAGGCCCAGAAAGTTTCTCAAGTCAAGAATTGCAAGCCGTCCTGAAGTTTGTTGCAAAAGATGGCATAGAAATGGTTTAATTAAATTAAAATTTTAATTAAATTAAATTGCCCTTTCCCTTGGCTCTACCCCATTTACCCTGTCCCCAATGCTTTAGAGACTGCCTAACTTTTGTGAACTCATTTCTCACATTCTAAATAGTTCAACACCTCACATTTAGTTATTGGTGTTACACATTTTAATCCAAAATATGCTGGTCTTTTTGGCCTGCAACTTTTGCCTTCAATGCCCACCAACTGAATGCAAGCCTAAATTCTCCTTGGTCTGTGCTATACAATGTGTAATGTATATTTGCAGTTAATTCATGTAAAATTTATTACTGAGTTAGCTATTACCCTAATAGGAATGGTTTGTATTCCATACAGTTTTATAGCCCCAGTGGAGTAGCACCCACCTCTACAATTTTTAAAAATATGTATACTAGAAGAATGAATACTAACAGTACCCAGTGACCACTGCCAATTGTCCATTTCCTTTGCTTGTTTAGCAAACAGATGGTACTATATGTGTCCTGTCAATAATTTAGACTATCTTTACCAAGGTAAACCAAGAGGCCATAAAATGTATTTTATGGACATTGGTGTCACACCACGGAAAACATCAAACTGCAGCACATGTAGCCAGAATGCGTGTAACACAGGTAGGTGGGCCATAGGAGCCATTCTAACACTTTATTATAGTCCAGCACTACACTTACATGTAAGTCAAAAAAGTTGTCTCCCAGGAATAAATTTTTCCTGGGATAGTTACCCATGGAAATTTTATAAGTGTAACATTAATAATAATTAAGAAGGAGAAAGAGGCAGTAGAATCAGTGCTGAGTATAGCTAGACATAAGCTTTCATGAGGCATTTTGAAACAAGCCCATCCACCATCCTTCTATAACTTAAATAACAAACAAACCCTCACTAATGACTATCACTGGCCACCCAAGAGTCCATACTTTTGCTCTTCCTCTCTCCATATTATCCATTCTTAAGCTACAAAGTATGTTCCAGAAAAATAAATAAATTACAAATATAAAGTTAAAAGCAAACAAAAAACAAACATTTTGTATTTTACCACACTTTCAAGTACAGAGGAAGCTGCCCCTTGTTGACTGAGGGACTGTCCACCAAACCTCTGGTTACACTGCTTCAGATTCTGAGGAGGACCCTTGTCATGGGACACCAGGCCTCACTGTTACAGGGCTGGCAAGCATGAGAGAGCCAGCTACGCTTCCAAGTGGCTATGCACTGCATCATCCGTATATGTTTTCATCTGCTGAGAAAGCAGTGCTAGTCGGCAGTTTTCAAATGACCCTACTCAACCCCAGGGACTGACTGAGTTTTTATAAGCTTCCACACAAGACCGATGATTCACGTTGGTTTAACTTTCAGTGT
This sequence comes from Varanus komodoensis, assembly GCF_004798865.1. Lineage (NCBI taxonomy): Eukaryota > Metazoa > Chordata > Lepidosauria > Squamata > Varanidae > Varanus > Varanus komodoensis. The sequence goes on from NW_025336045.1 coordinate 4,126,614, forward strand.
CCCCACTTGGAGAGTTAAGTTGCTTTATGCTTACCCAAACCATGTTGTCTTTTTCTTTAATGAGCAGCAAGGGAAACAGCAGAGTTGATATCTTAATTATTCATGTGCTCATAATTTTATATTGTGGGAGCCTAAATTGGTGACATTAACTGAAGAAGAACAAGAAGAGGAGAAGGAGGAAGAGTTCTGTGATTCTGATCAAGAATTCACTAAGGCAGAAATCAACACAAACACACCTCACTTTTGCATGTAGGTAGAATAATTAGGAAGGAAATGTATTTACCACTGCAAATCCTAGCTATGTTGTGCAATGTGTTGCATGTAAACAATCAAAGTTGATGCTGATGCCAATTCAAATTTCCTACTGGTATTCTGCATTAGTCGTGTCATGAATTATACTTTATTAAGTTAGGATCTCCTGGACCCCTCAACATCCTAATATTGAAACAGAATACAGATATAGATTATGGATTTGCCATGCATTGTTCAAAGAGTCAGATACATGAAATATGTGGTATCTGATATCTTTTTATAATGACAGGGCATTTTATGTGCCTTGATTTCTTTCAGAAAGAGATTGCATTCATCCAACACTCCCCCAAATCCATCAGAGCACTCATCCCACAACAAGATGCCCCACTGCTTTGGGAACTGTTCTGTTCTTAGACAATATGTGGACCCCCACCAATGTATATATATGTGCGTGTGTGTTTGGATGGTACGAAGCCTGTCGTGAGCTGGGTTCCTTCCTTCACACATTCTAAGCCACAGACCTTTGCAAAAAGTTCTTTATTGACCAAAGCATTTTCCAGAAGCACAAACACCCAGAATTAATCTCTGAGCACACACAGAACAGTTCATTGAATCCAATATAGCATTCACCTCCAAGAACTTTCCTTATGAGTATGCCTGGGTCCCATCCCTTTGAGAGGGGCCTGCGGAAAATGAGTACACCTCTTCTCCATATGGAGATCTTCTAATTGGGCCACCCTCCTCTGCCAAAAACACGCCATGGGGTCAAAAGCCATGCCCACCTCATCTGCCTCCAAGAAATTCCTCTGTTCCAAGCCCCCTCTGAATAACTGCACATCTTGGTTGTTCTCAAAGACTGCCTGAGCACCTGGAGAGCCTGGCCTTGAGATAAGCACCTCTGCTTCCCTCATCTCAACATCTGGAATTGGTGCACATTCTGAGGCTTCTTTCTGCCTCTCCTCCTCCTCCTCTGTCGTGCATGTGTGTTCGGATAAGATTCCCAAGCACGCACAAGAGAGTGAAGGCTCTGGTGAGACCCACAGGTCAAGATTAGAAGAAGAGGAGTTAATTATTATTCCAGCAAACGTGCAGCGCTCTCATCCTTATACTCCAGATGTTATGGCTAGCCGAACGCCAGGTAGCGGGCCACCCCAGGGGGGCAGGCTGAGACAGTACAGGATCAAAACACTTCAAGGACAGACACGGGGTCTGATACTATTCTTAACTGTGAGAACGAAGCTGATAGAGAGCAGGCTAGGGAGGTTCCTGAGATTATCTGGGATGCTTGATCGTACAGGCACCTGCATCAGCTGAGGCAATTGGAGACACAATTTGAGGAGCAGCGGCAAGCACACATCCAAAGTGCACCACCCCCCAGAGACAGGCCCCAAAGGGTTCATAAGCAAAGTGTGGGGTGCTGTTAGTCAGAGCAAGAGGTCAACTTTCTACCTTGAGTGTATTTTCGGTGTTGTGAATACTTTGTAGCCGTTTGGAATAAAGACTCTTTTAGCAATTGCTGGAGTGATTGCCTTCGTTGGGAAGGGGCACCTGGCTCACCACATTCTCCTCCAAGTCCCAATCAGCAGGCCTAGGAAATGTGCAACATGAGCAACTGCTCTTCTCACTGCCAACAAAGCCTCACATTTGGGAAGCCACAGATTTTCTTCAAAGTTAAGTAGGTTAAAGATAATGGTAAATGAGCTACTTGTTACCTGAAATAGCAAGTTATTTTACACCAGTTCCCAGAAATTAATATCATAGAACAGGCCTGGAAAGAATGATTGCAAGAAATGCTTGCCACTTCATCTGTGATGATCTTTCTGGAATCTGGCTCCATTGCATTTGTCAGACTGTTTCTCAAGTTCGGCCCAGGCTTCAGAAACAAGCAAGTCCACGAACATCTGAGGATTCTCTTCGGTGCAGCAAGCGACATTTCTCACAAACCCAGCAAGCTGCCACAGTATGTGATGCATCTACGTAAAGCTCACAAGTCACATGTGTGGAAGAAGGGCTCCACTTGTGCAGCGGGTGGGCAGGCAGCCGCGACACCCAGTCGGTCGCAGTTCCTGGTGGATGCCCATGCAAATGTGGTATGCCCAGTGCCATGTCAGACTTGGGAGAAAAGAATGCAGGCTGAGCCTGGGGAGCGGAGCCAAGCCAAGGGAATCCAGCAGATCCCCACCCCAAAATTAGATTCCTCGCACATCCCACTGCCATCCCCTACATGTGCCAATAAAAACATTCATAAGGCGTGAAAAATTTTTAAACAGGGTCGCTTGTGCTAAGGTTACTATGTAATGAGTGGCAACTAGGGATGTGCCTAGAGATGGTCAACCTGTCTAGAATCACTTTGAGAATAAATATATATTTAATGAGGAACATTTCTGGACACCAAAAAGTGAAAAAAGCTGGCACTTTAATTCTAGATATTTCAGTGGAGAAGCACCAAAACATATTACATGCAGTGGTGTACTGAAGGTCAACTGAAAGACAATTATATCTGGAACAGAACAATTTTCAAATTAAATATGTAAATTACAACCTGCCTTATGAGTCAGAAGGAGTTGCTTCACAGTTCAGGCTTCCAGAGAAGCAGACCTATCCCACAATCAGTTAGACAAGAAAGAGTATCCCCATTTTGTGATGGAGCTGATAGAAACAGCTTCCCATAAAAACAGGACAGTTTTAAGAAGAGGCCAAGGGCTAAACCATAATGAAAAACTGTATTATAACTCCACATAAGATTGCATTAAATTGGCATTTAGTAGAGGATTCTTTGGGCTCCAACAAATGAATTGCTTTTAAAAAAAGTAAACTAAAACTTAAAGGGTGGATTGGATTACAGCAATACCCAACTGAAATGGAGGATAGTTCAGCCAGGAAGCAACAGTACCCAGAGGGCACCACCATGTAAGAATGGATAAATTGTAAATGCAGTACAAGTTTTCATTTCTTTACATGCCACCTGTTTTCCTTCAAAAACCCAAGGCAGCATAAATAGCCCTCCTCCCCCTCCTCCCCATTTATCCTCACAAGAACCCTGTAAGGTAAATTAGACTCAGAGTCAGGGACTTCCAAAGTCATCCAGTGACAATCATGGAAAAGTAGAGTTTAATCCCTGGATCTCATGACTCCCAGTCCAACATTGACTCTATGCTTTGTAAATCTGCAATGGTAAATAAGTTACACAAGCAAATGTATAATATAACCATTCTCAGTGTGTAGCAGTGCAAATGTCCATGTGACAAACTATATATGAGTTAGACACAAAGACCATTTACAAAATTTATTGGTGAAGATTTCAATAGCATACGCATCAAAAGATTGGGCTCATTCATGTCTCACAAATACAGCCCTCTGTAGAACTTACTTTCAGGGTTCTTCAAAATTGCATGTAACTTTGCTGAACAAATTAGATAGCCTTGACCCAGGAGGTCCAAATGAAGATTTGATATCTTTAGTACTGTTATGCATCTGATCGTAATCGTGTAAATTTATTCAGTAGAGGGAAACATTGTAAAATAAATGACCCTGCTGAAGAAATGTCATTCTCCCATTACCTGTGGCCAAACAATAGCAGGTCAAGAAGCAACAGTGAGAACTGGACATGGAACCACTGATTGGTTCAAAATTGAGAAAGGAGTTCAGCAAGGCTGTATACTGTCGCCCTGCCTATTTAACTTCTATGCAGAGCACATCATGAGAGAGGCGGGGCTAGATGAATCACCAGTTGGAATTAAGATTGCTGGGAGAAATAGCAACAACCTCAGATATGCAGATGATACCACTCTCATGGCAGAAAGTGAAGAGGAACTAAAGAGCATCTTGATGCGAGTGAAGGAGGAGAATGCAAAAGTTGGCTTGAAACTCAACATTAAGAAAACTAAGATCATGGCATCCAGTCCTCTCACTTTCTGGCAAATAGATGGGGAAGAAATGGAGGTGGTGACAGATTTTATTTTTTTGGGCTCCAAGATCACCCCAGATGGGGACTGCAGCCAAGAAATTAAAAGATGCTTGCTCCTGGGGAGGAAAGCTATGGCAAATCTAGACAACATACTAAAAAGCAGAGACATCACCCTGCCAACAAAAGTGCATATAGTCAAGGCTATGGTTTTCCCAGTTGCAATGTATGGCTGTGAAAGTTGGACCATAAGGAAGGCTGAGCACCAAAGAATTGAGGCCTTTGGATTGTGGTGCTGAGGAGACTCCTGCGAGTCCCTTGGACCGCAAGGTGATCAAACTGATCAGTCCTGGAGGAGATCAACCCTGACTGCACTTTAGAAGGCCAGACACTGAAGATGAAACTCAAATACTTTGGCCACCTAGTGAGAAGGAAGGACTCCCTGGAGAAGAGCCTAATGCTGGGAACAATTGATTCCAAAAGAAGAAGGGGACGGCAGAGGATGAGATGGCTAGATGGAGTCACTGAAGCAGTAAGTGTGAGCTTAAGTGGACTCTGGGGGATGGTGGAGGACAGGAAGGCCTGGAGGAATGTTGTCCAAGGGGTCGCAATGGGGCGGACACAACTTCATGACTAACAACAACAACAAAACAACAGCTATATAATTAGGGCAAATTCATTATGCTTTCAGAATATAGCCTTGTAGAAAAGACAGTTGAAGATTGTTTTTTTCCCTAAAAAATCTCAAAAAAGAAAACTGGGAGTTTGGAGTGAGAAACATTTCAAACTGTGCTTTTGAAGAGGAATGAATTAATGACTGAACAAAGAGGGATTGTTTATGGCAACACTGACTTCTTTTAGCAAGGATAATACCAGATACTATCATTATTACCTTTCTTCTCTATCAGCTAAGTAGTAAGAGTATGTCAACAGTTCAGAGGTTTCACAAAGTAAAAGTAAGTTTACTGAACACTATTTCCTATGAAAATCTCTTCAAAATTACAGTATTTATGGAAACTGTAATTTGAATATGCTCCTTATTGCAATACACAATATAACAACATTTTAAATAATGATTATAAACAATATGAACATATTATATGCCAACATAGTTTAACTTGGGATGCAAACACCTTTATGCTTTTTGGCATGAATTACAACCCTTAACCATTTTAAAGGTTCCAGTCTTTTGAAATACTGTAGGTACTAGCTATGTTTTAAGATTGCCAATCTAAATGTGTAATAGCATAATGTATTATGCTATTCTTAATCTCATGTTTTTAGCTTTGACCATTATACTCGTGTGTTACTTATGAGAAGGTTTTTCCAGATTAATTTCCAAACTTATTTATTCTCATTTTAACAAAATGAACCTATTGATGGATTTTTGATGAATGGTACAAGGTATGAAAGCAGTGGACTACAGTATGGAAAGCATCTGTGTGAGAACATTTGGAAAACACAGAATTGTTATCAATGTTTTACGGGTTTAATTTCAATTTCAGCCCCTGTGAACAGTGATTTTCCAGAACATGTTGGACATAATAAATGTGTCTAATAGCCACTCAAGATTTCCTTCCTCTCTGCTGTTGTTTTCTGTCCTGTAAGTTAAATGCAGCAGCTCTGGGAAACAGCTGGACTGCCGTATTTTGCAGTAGCTCCAGCCTTGAGATTACTAACATCTGTATCACGGTGGACAAGCTGTCCCTGCGCAGAAGAGATCTTGCGGAGCAAAAGTATGTAGGACGAGTGAATCACCAGGAGGAACTGAACCCTTCCTCAGCTTGCTTAGTTTTCTTGCTGTGAAGTTTCCCCAGAAACCTTTTCCCAAGCTGGGCTCTGAGGCCAGGTTGAAACCCAGGCAATAGGAAATGTATTCAGGACCAAATACACAGGACTAGTACAAGGAGTTCACCAACTTTCCCCTCCCCATTTTAACTAATCCCTAAAAAGTCCCTTTTCCAGGATTTGTCTTCTTTCACTGAACACAGATCTATGCTTATCCATATTTGACAAGATGATGAGCATTCTGTCCTCAGTTTTGAGGCAAAAATATTCTAAGGGCATGTCATCATCTCCAGAAGTCTACCTGATAGAGGGTGGATGAATAATACCCAGGAAGCCCTCAAGGGCAAGGTGTGCCAATTTCTACTTGCCACTATTTAACCCAACTAGGTACTGTATGTACGTGTGCACCTTGGGAGATGGAAGTCTTCCTAAGATTATCAGTTAGCTCATGAAATTTCAATGCTGTGAGCAAAGCTCCATACACATGACTAAGAGAAACATCTCCCAAGTGCCTGGACCAGGGGTTGGGATGTACGCCTTTCATGGTGGTAAGGAAGCCCGCTGACTGGGAGCAGCCAGCCCTGTTGGAAGCCTCTCCAAAGCAGTAGGCTGCCTTCTGGTCTCGTTAGGAACATTTGCTTTCTCACACAAGGAAAATGTGCTTCAGCTCAGGGGAAAAGGAAGCCAATCATTTTAGGCCTCCCGCTAGAAATGCATGCCATGCTGCTCATCAAGGAGGAGTCCTAAAAGCACATTAGGTGTAAAAAGGCACCAGGTTTGAGCCCAGCCAAACTTTCCCTGCAGCAGCCTCCAGGGGACCGAGCCCAGCATTGCTGGGCAAAAACTTAAAGGGGGAAAACATGAACAGAAATGCAGAAAGAATTAAAGAAAGGGGCTCCTTCCAACAAGCCTGTAAAACCTCCATAAAATGTGTGTTTCAACACCACAATGCATTTTTTTGTCTTGCTTCACAGCAAAACCATTAGCCATAAGTATACAGCTTCTATGACTGAAAGGAAAAACGCTGATGAATGTTACACTCTGGACTGGAGGTTGCCAAGACTAACAGATTGCTGTTTAAAGACTCTCGAAGTGAAATCCCTGTGATGGAACAAAGCTGAACAGTAATTAGGCACAAGCCTTTAAAAAAAAACAGTGTGCTACTCACTCCAATTTTACTGTTGTTTAAATTCTAGGTATCTTTACTGGGCTTCCAATGGATTGCCCTTGAAAAAGAGGCCCTTGGCTTATTTTAAGCAGAAAAAAAAACCCTGTCCTGCTGAAGGAATATTCCTTGTCACCAGGAAATGTCTAACATTGTTTAGGCTCCCACTGTGTATTCACTCTAAGAAAAACGAATTCTCTAAATAAACCCTCATAATGGATGGATTCTGTCATCTGCATGGTTGAGATACGGACAAATTGTATCCTTGCCCCCACCCCCAAACACACACACCGGATCCCAGTTCAACAGGCCAGGATCCTACTGGTAAAGATCTTGTCAAAACATGAGCATATGGCATTACTGACTCCGAGGGAGGAAGGGAAACAAAATTCATGTTCTACAAGATAAGGAAAGAAGATGTTACTTTTCTCCTTAGATTTTCTCACTGTTTCATTATAAACTGGAGCTTACTCCATTGGCCATACCATTCTTAAGCCCCATTCTGCTCAATGCAATGGGATTCACAAAATGAGAGCCAGCATGGTGTGGTTGGACCTGGGAGATTCGGGTTCAAGTCCCTGCTCGGTCATCGTGCTCACTGGGTGACTTTGGGTCAGTCTAACGTATCTCACACAGAGCTGTTGTTGTAAGAATAAAATGGAGAGAAGGAAGACTGTGCGAGCTGCCTTCAGTTCCTTGCAAGAGGGAGAAGGGCAAGATAGAATAGTAAAATACATGAAATTCTTGAGCAGAAGATGACGAGGCAGCTTGAGAGATGTAGTCACTTTGACTTCGGGTGTACAGCCATCCAGCCAACATCCTGGTATCTCACTGGATGGAATATTACCATAAATGGTCTAGTCTGGAGTGAGGGCTGCTTGCAGGTAGTGGCGAGGAGTAAACAGCTGCTGGCCAAGAAAAGGCTGCTTGAGCTTTGTGCTTCCTGCTCTTCCCGCAGAGCACAACCTCCGCTTGTTTGCTTGTGGAAGGACATCGCAAAATCAACAAGGCAAGGAAATAAACAAAAAGAACCAGTAGAAGTTCTGACATTTAACCCTGGAGAAAATATGAATAACAGGCTCTTCACAGGCTGAAGGATCTAGGTGAAGAGGAGATACTCCGTTGCCTCTTACTGCTGTGGTTCCTCCTGAGAGTTTAAGGAGACATTTCAGGCTGTGTGTGGCGTGCCCCAGGGGACTCAAAGAACAACCCTCACCCATCTCATTGGCTTGACAGGGTCTAACTCTTTCGCCTCCCTTCAACAGAGTTATCCAAATATCATGCTTTGTTTTCTCTTTGCCTTTTCTATCCTTCCCTTCTACCTTCCCTCCTTAGGTCTGAAAATAAAGCCTCTTCTTCTTTCAAACAGCTGACTCTCTAACCATCATCCGTCCCTTGTTCCACTGGTCCCCACCCAGCCCACTTCAGATTTACAGTGGAGGACAGTGTGGCTGCAGGGGGGAATCCAACCTCTTTTGCAGACAGTAGCGCCAGAGCTGCTGGTGAGATGTCAAACTTTAATATTCTGGGTCAGCATCTAGCAAGTGCCACGAGGGGCGGAGGTGGAGGCCACCAGCTGAACTGAATGAAACATGAGTCACCATGTCAGAGAACGGCCACATAGCACATTTGAGGTCCTAAGCAAGCTTGATATGCAATGCAGTGATTTGACATTTTCTCCATACAGTGGAGAGTAAAAATGATCCAACTGCAGGAATAGAAGTAATTCCACAGAGAGGCAATGACCTATCTCTGCATATTAGCTTTGTAACTAACTATGATTTCCAGTTGGATGAAAGTCATGCAGGCAATGAGTCAAATGGTCTTTATCGATCCTTCTTTCCACTCAGTGACTGATGAAGTGAAATTTAATTATTGATTAATATATACTGCTTAATACGATAAATTCTCTAAATGGTTTACACAGACATATTAACATCACATTTAAAACAATCTATTACAATTTCAGCTACCATAGTAAGGAGCAATTCAAGGAACAGGGAGATGGAGGCCAGACAAAGCCTAAGCAAACAAGTGCACTTTCCAGAGATGTTTACATGTTAACTTTTTCTGCCTGCCCAAACTGCATAGTGGGGGCTGTTTGGTGGAGGGGTGGGGGGGAACTGCCACTGAAAAGGCCTAAGTTTGACATATTTTGTGGTGACATTATATTGGCTGCAAAACAAAAAGCAAGGTTATCACAACACTGCATGGATATTTGATATGATTTTCTAAATATGCATCCATAAAACTGTGCCTTGCAAAAGGAAAAAAGAAATCATGGATGGCTCTCTGAACTGTAGAGCAAAATTAACATGGAGTGAGCAACATTTTACTAAATTTCAACCCTCTCATTTTTCCTTAACTCTTCAAAATGTAACTCTCTTCCTGCTAAGGTTTAGTTTTTCTCAAATGTTGACACGTCAAGAGATGGAGGCTGGGAAAATGCCTTTCCCACAAAAATCAAGCCACAAATTACAAAATCAACACTGAACCAGTTCAAAGCTTTTAACAGAGCCATGGCAAGACTGAAATGTCACATCCTCAGATCCAAGGTACTGAGATAATACATTCCTACTACATAACAAGAAAATGTCCAAAGGAATTAACCTTTTCCCTGAGCTGCAACAATTATATGAAATATGTTCCTTGCCAGCTACAAGAACAGTGATTCTTTTAATATTGTACCAATGTCCAATATATTTTAAATAGAAATGTTAAGTGGAAGTTTATCTTGCCTATCTTGTTGGCTAGGAAGTATGGGGACTAGTGATTAATTAACTTAATTTGCCTTCCCTCAAAGTATCAATGTTGAATAAGCCATGTGCCCTGGCAATCCATATTGTTTGCTAAGAAAATTATTCCTCTTGAGCTTGTCTGGGCTTTAAAAATTCAGCAGTGGATTAAAACTGTTAAGTATAGCATGTGTTATGAACACAGCTGTGAACTCAGTTATATCACTGACCAAATACCAATCACCACCATTTCATCCTGCATTTTCAAATATTTCATGAGAGCTGGAAACCTGCCACCTTATTTAATGCAGGAGCTAATATTTTCAGGAAACCAAATTCTACTCCAGAGACTGGGTTGTGTTGAGATGCAACTTTTAAACTGACTTTCTCTCTACTGAATAATGTTATATTGCTTTCATCTATGTTAGTTGTGTTGTTTTGTTTCCTGTATGCATTGGGTTTTTTAAGGGTTTTGTTTTTACTTGTAGGCCACCCTAAGAACATTTAAAGGGGAGGATGTTAATACTTTAAAAGAATGTATGATCTTTATAGCAGGGTTGGGAATGCTATGGCCTCCAGATATTGATGGACTCCAGTGATCATCTCATGCTGAGTGGGTTTGATGGGGGTCAGAGTTCACAACATCTGGGAGGCCACAGTCTCTGTGTCCCTTCCCTAGAAAAATGGGTCTTCTGCTTGCCTACCCACCTCTACCCCCAATGTACTCGCCAAACACATCTGCTTCACAGTGTCAAAGCCCTTTGCTTGTGGCACGCTCCCATCCTCCTTGGGAGTATATGCAAATAAAACAACCGGTCAGCAGGGCCAGTCACCTGGGTTTTCCCCATTAATTAGTATCCTGTGGAAGCAAGACATTGTTGATGGCCCCATCCTTGTGAATGCTTTCTCACAGTGTGCAAGCCCTTCATGAAGAAATCGTTTTCCCACTACAAAAGATCTGAGGCAATGGAATCCATCATCAAAATGCTGGTTAGCATCCTTCCTTTCCATGGGGAAGGGCCACAGATCAGTGGTCCAGAATACACTATGCATGAAAATGTTCTGGCTTGGATTGCTACCTTCTCCAGGGATAGCTGGGTAATCCAGATATTTGGGAAGTGCTAAGATGCTTCTCTTTCCACAGGCTCTGATGCATTTAGAGTGTGTACAGACAGCAGTAGTTATAACTACTCTGACCCAAGTGGGCATTATGTTGTTTCTTAAATTGTACCCCACATCTTTGCATTTAGAAGTGCTTTAATTTTCCCTGCGTGGATCTTTCAGCAAGTGATCAGGCCTTGTTATCTGTTATCATGCCTTGATTGATCATGCTGCATCAATAATTGATCATGTTTCTGCATTGATAGGTTCTCTAAAGGAAGAGCTTTTAGTCCTGTTCAACCTAGCGTTATTCTTCGGTAGAAATACATCTCTCTTTTGCCTCATTCTCTGGTGCTGTGGTGAATTGTAGCCTGGAAGGCCTGGCTTTTTTGTCTTTTCATCTCATCTGTATACTATTTAATTTGTTTCAGTTCCAACTACAGATATTCTCCTTCTATGGTTAAATAGTCAATCCTCTGCATTTATTCGTTGCTTGCTTGTTCAAAGTGTATTCTCAATACAATGCATGGATTTATAGGAGACATGAATTGGACATGAATTTAACTGCCTGATGGACACACAGTCCAATGTGTCCAGGCCAGAATAATGACCAGCAGTCATTTTAGGACAAGGCAGCGGGCAGCTATGCTATTGTTTTTCATCCTCCACACCGTTATATTGTCCAGTTCTGCTCACCTGCTCTGAATGTAATGAAATCAAATGCCGCGGAATTGTATGTGGTTATTTCTGCAGTTCTCTTTCTTTGATAATTTGTTTCCCTCTTGGCAAGTGGGAGAATCTTACATATTGTATGTCATCTCTGAAGAAATCCAAACAAACCATTTGAATCAATGCTGCATGAGAAAGACTCTTTCAACAAAGCTGCACCAGAAGGCTTCAAGTTCATCTTTCTCTATAAACAAAGTTGTGAATAAGATATTTCAGTGAAATGCTTAGCTCCGAAAGGGTACACCAAAAATGAAACCAATGTAAGCATTTTTGGATTTTTTGAAAAATAGAATAACATTCCAGAAATGCTTTCTTTCCTGCCCCATATCTCAGTCTCACTTGAGACAAAGGTAGACCATACCTTTTCAGGGCAAGGATTTCACACAAGAATGAAGGCAGGCATTCAGCCTACTCACTGGAGGCTAAAAATGGGGGTGAGGGAAGTCCTTGGCCTTTCCTTCCTTTGTTGAGCTGAGATCTGTCCCTCTACACAGGCTCAGTTGAACATACTGCCTGATTTTGTGTCATTACCACCACTGTATTCCCCCTGCCCCACTGCGTCATCCATCCAGCACCACAATTCCCTGCCCCAGCCCCATCCAAGTAAGGCGGAGTAAGGAGGCAGGTGGTTGGGTTCAGTGGCTCTTCAAAGGGCCAGCCAAGCCAAAAGCTTGGCTCCACGGCTGCCCTTCTTCAGAGCCAGGCTTTCCTGTCCCATATCTCAGTCTCACTTGAGACAAAGGTAGACCTTTATGGGATGGGCGCGCTAGGAGATCACCTCTGCAGCTCGACCTCTGCTGTGGGTTAGCTGTTTTATGGGTTTCTTCATAATTGTTGTTTTATTGGAACTATGTGTTTCTATTTGTTTGATTTTGTGGGGCACCAAGGGAAGTGTTATTGTGCATCGGCTAATCGGAACGATTGAATGAAGGAATAAATATCTTGGCTCAGGCTTCTCTAAACTTGTGCCCTCCAGAAGTTTTACGATACAGCCCCTGGTATTCCAGGTCTGTGGTATGATTGGGGATGATGGGATTTGTAATCCAAAGCATCTGCCAGGCATCAACTTGAGGAAGGCTGTCAGAGTAAGAAAATTCCACTAGGAAATTTGCATCACCAAAGAAATCAGCACCACATGGAAACCAAACATTAGCAATAGGCATTTTACACAACTAGCAGAGCTTAGCAATTATCTTTGTTTTCCAGCAGTAGTATTACTAAGGGTAATGGCTGTAGCCTAGAAACATTTGCATGGCTTTGTATTTGTTTCCTTTGATTTTGGAGTGCATTGTGGGTTTGTCAGCTTGATATGCCTGTGGGAAAATAAAACCATTGTTCTTAGCACTGCTGTTAAGCTTGCTACCAATTTGAAAATAATGACACAAAATGACAAACACATGTATTAGCGCTTCAGTTAGGCATCATTTCTCAGCACTGATGGCTTGGTTTTAATAGGCATGAGAAAAATTAGGATTACGTGTTAGTGGACAAGACATAAATATATACCAAGACAAAAAGGATTTTTACTTCTCTATAAAGAGCACAAAAATATATTCTGTATATTAAGCAGCTTGTCTTGATGATCAGCCACATTTTACTCCCCTCCGTAGTACTATAGGACATTTAATTCTTTCCATCTCCTACTTACTAGAAAAGTGTATATGAAAGATGCATCTTTTCCCCCAGGGACTACCACTCCCATCTGCTCTAGCCACTGGATCCAGGGATGATGGAAGTTGCAATCCAGCCATATCTAAGAATCACACATCCCCATCTCTATATTAATATATGGAAACTGTCCATTGCAACTCTGGTTACCCTTAGGTAGAAAGAAGAATATAGAGGCCATAAAATGGAGATGTGAAATTTGTGCTACACAAACTGTGGAACAAGTGACACAAAATTGCCTTATTCACTGCGTGAAGAGTATATCTGCAGTGAGCAGGTAGCAATGCTGCTTGCTGAGCTTTGCCCTAAAATTATGTCACTTCTCTCACTGTTCTTGCATTGTTCACAAGTTCCGAAGTATGTATACGTGTGTGTGTGTGTGTGTTTGCACAGAGTAGGGAGGGCGTGTTTCCATGCTTGCGGTGACTACTCTGTGGTTTTGGAGCATGTATAATCAGATTCCTGAATGGTGCAAGTTACTTCTGTGAGTTTAGGAGGCTTCCAGTTGCAGAAGTGATACTTTGTGCAGTAACAAGAGAGGAAGGAGTGGTGTGACCTGGCCGGAGTGGGGCTAAATGCATGCCATCTTTACTATGGATGCACCATTCACATGAATTATAGGGCTAAAGGCTTTCTGTTTAAAAACAAAACAAAAAATGTTAATGTGAACCTTACAGCATAACAAAATCCATCATTAGTATACCTCTGGATCAAATTCAAAGTTCTATTAAATCCACAACTGTTTTTTGAAACAAAAAGAACAGCTCCAAAGGGACAAACAGGAGTTTTTCCCTTGCCCCACTGTGGTTTCAAGAGAATTTTTTTCCCAATGGAAGGTGGGAAGAGGAATTTTAATGACAACTCCGTGTATCTGCGGAGGAATTAAACTCCACCTCTCCAACCATTATGATTCAAATTATGACAGCACATGCTTTGCAGGCAGCCTGTTCTTATCCACCTTCAGTCCGTGAAATCTACAATTAAAAGGAGTTGATAGCAAGTAATGGGAGGCTGCTTGAGAGCAACTACTCATCATAAGGACAATAACTTGCTTTAAGGGATAGCAGCAGTTCTAATCTGATGTGTAGTTCAGATACCTAAAAGAAGAGCTTTGTGCCTTAGCTACCATAATTTCTCTTACATACCATGGCCTACTTTTGGCAAGGTGGGCACAGGGAGACCATTATATTATCCTTGCTCAAAAGTAATTGACTTTATTTGCAACTGGAGATTATGGCAATGAAAAATATTCACAGATTTCCAAGCTGCTGTTGTTTCAGATCTTCAACAATAAGATTCTTCACAAGCCGTTCAAAAGCAGCACTGAAATAGAAGTCTCATGTTCTGTGAGAAAAGTGTTTCTTGCATCAGAAATATTGCTCATAGAACAAAAGAGAACAAGGAGAAAACACTAAAAACACAATAAAGAACAAGAAGAAAATACTTTCCATTATTTTTAATTAATAGAGAGAAGAATATTACTGAAACATGCACTTTGTTTTAAAATCCATGGTTACAATATAATTTTGGTATACTAATTTTATAATATTTAATTTAATAAGAAAATCTGCTTTTTCTTTCTAGTCGAGGATTTTGAAACATTTGAACTTGTTCTAGATTATGCTTTATACATTAAGTGCTAGGTAAGAAGTCTAGATTAAGCAGTAAAGACATATGCCCCTTTTAAAAATCCCTATCATATTTTTAATCCATTCCACCATCTTAGATACATATATCACTCATTGCAAAACATTTATCACATTTTACTATACTTTTCTGAGATCCTTTGTAAAACAGAAAGTATTAGCAACATCAAGTGTTCCAAGTCCTTCACATATGCTATTTCAGTATTTACCACATCCCTGCGAAATATAGTAGTAGTAGTAGTCATATACATTTTAAATTTTCCTTGCCAATATTTATTTGTGTGTCCAGGCAGGCTGCTACCTTCCCTGATAGGCTCGGTGATAACGTTTTCTATATGAAGCTGTTAATCCATTCTATTGACTTTCAGTTTCATCACAGAATTGAAAAGCCAGTACTTAATGGTTTCCTTTTATGCATTTTCACTACATGACCTCTAGCTGGCTTATGATGTAGCCAAACAGAGCATTACATGAGAGGAAAAGGGGGTTTCTTTTATTTTCAGAAATGCCACTCTTTCTCTGCTGTTAAAAAAAAACTTGCTAAAAGTACTGATTAAAAACAGAAATGGGCCTGGATGGTTATGGCATCATCTAAAGAACCTGTAAACAACTGTGGGTAGGGAATGATGAATGCATGATAAAGGCCTGGTGTAGCAAAACCCATAGATTGGTAGGTTTGCATATTCAGTCACAGAGATGGGGATCTTCTCCCATGATGCTTCATAATCCACTCCTAAACATGGAAAAGCTTTGAGGGTAAGCTACGGCATAGCATGAGGAGCTCTTCTCAGAGGACAACATATCCCAGGGCATATACTGAGGTACTTAGATGTACATGAGAAAGACCTTTGTAGTCCAGGCCATGAAGCCTAGACCGCAATCCTGTACACTTAACATCCATGGGTAAGTCCCACTGAATTCAGTAGAACTTTCTTTTGAGTAGACATTTGATTTTGTAACTCATCAAATCTATTTAATGGGTTACACTAATTACATTTACATTTTGCGATTGGCTACAGTATCTGTGATACTGTCTCCGCCAACCAAAACCTCTGGCTCCCACAGAAGACTGTCTTTGATTTCAGTGGGATGGGGCAGATCCTAAACCCACAGGGCTATTGTTGTCACTAAAAAATGAATGCCCTTAAGTGTTGCTTGAGGTTTTCAATTACTCTGAAGCTAGCACTAAATGGTGCGGATCTTTCCCATTCCACGAGCAAGCAAAAATATGCCGAAATGTCCATATATTTTACTTAATTGACACTCCACAAAAATATACAGAGTTGGAATCCGTTACATACAGAACTTGACTGCATAGAAAAAAAAGTATTCTTTGACAGGCCTGACTTCACTGAAGAGGTAGCCATTGTTTTAGAAAATACTTTGTGGTCAGGTTTGTAAAATATGTAGACATCTAATACATTTCTGGTAGATGTTTGCTCCATTTTGCTGACTTTCCTTAGTTTGAGAAGTGTTTGTCCTGACAATTTCTTCTGAAAGTGGCTTCTTTTGTTCCCTCAGTATTTTCCTTTTGACTTGGGAATATGTGTGCTTTGATCTGGTACATTTTACAGCATTTTTTAAAAAGAATGTACTGAGTTAGATGCGTAATCTCCATTTTATAAAAGGTAGAATGCCGGCAAGATTCCTTGTTGGACTGGTTTTATGCATTTAAATGCTGTCTTTCTTTCATGGAAGCCATGGTAGTATGTACAAAGGGTTCCAAGGCAGCCTGTTCTTGTGAAAAAAAAAAATCTGCATTTTTGTGGTGTTCCACATGTTGTCTTCATGTGCCCCTGCATGGCTGCAGCGTTTCTGCCCAGTTTTATTTCAGTAATATTCTTGGGAGGGTGGCAGAGAAAGAGAGAGATCTCTTTGAATATTGTTGGATGGGGCTTAGGGCAGGTAAATGTAATTCTAACTGGTTGAGGAATCTAGGTAGGTGGAAAAGAGCAATTAAAAAATGACAGTAAGGAACAGCAGTTCTCAGAGCTGAGTTAGAATTAGACTGGGGAGACAGAGGGAAAAGGTCTGCTGGTTGGTGTGTGGCATTGTAAAAAAGGATGAAGAGAAAGCTAAGAAAGGGAATGGCTATTCTTTCTCTGTGGAATGACCTGAGATACAGAGGAAGAATGGTGAGCAGGAGCTTTGATATGCCAGGAGGTTGCCTTGTCAGAGGAAGGTTACACAAGCAGGCCATAAGACTCCAGATAAACTGTGGGCTGTTGATGTACGACAGGATCTGTCAGCAGACTGTTCCCCACAGCTAGACCTGATCATAAGGTCTAAGTTTAGGGAATTTGGTCACTAGTAGGTTTTGCGCATTCCTACAGAATTGCTGGCAGTGGGAAAGGTAATCCTGGGGAACTATGAAATAAGGAGCAAATAGTTCCTCAAGACCAGCAACTTATTTGCTATATATAGGAAACCCCATAGAGGGCATCGTCCATTGAATGAGCAGCTTTTCCATAGGGGGTTGGGGTTAGACCAGTGGCCTGGCTTTTTTCGCTTTCATTTATGTACAGCAGGCCCCGTGTATTATGCAAATATCTAAGTGTAACAATGAATGAATATTGGCTGTTCTTTCCGAATCCCCAGTCCCTTTGCCAGTACAATCTTGTGGATTGTAAAGAATCCCCTGAACCCAGAGTTTTCAAGTCCTGCCCAGCTGAAGAAAGAAGGGCAGGAGGGGTTGCAGTGCCAGTCTTTGCCTTCCTTTCTTCTGATCCCCTTTATTTTTATTAGGCAGGCTTTGCAACCTGACTAGAAAGGGTGCACTGGCTAGGGATGGAAGGAAGGGGAGAGAGCTCAGGAAAAAGCATCACCTCATCTGTCCAGCCTCCTCCCCTCCCAGCCCAGTGGCACGTCTCCCTTTCCCTCTCTCCAGGGTTGATTTCCCAACCTCAGAGAGGCCCCTCCAGCCAGCTGTGAGGGAGCAAGGTCAGACCTCTGAGTCCCACTAGCAAGGCTGCACTGTTGTCCCCAACTCTGGAAAAGGTTTTCTGATCCGTCCTACACTCTCTGGGATGCTCACCCAGGGACTATAGCATGCTGAATGCAGTGACCAGTCAAATCGGGGGCACTTGTATTCACACAAAGGCTGGCAGAGCCCCTGGAGGCTATTAAACAAAGGAGTTGTAATAACCTGCTGATCAAGAAGCTGTGGTCGATCACACAAGCCAAATCTTACAGAGTAATTGCCACCTGTGATGCTTTTTCCCCTGGTGATACTTTGATTTCTCCCATTTGACGTTGAGGTTACATTAATTTGTGTTCTGCTTACGGATTGAAACGGAACCACATAAGGACGTCATATGGTAAAAAATGGACAAACATCCATTTTTCTTGTATGCATGTGTGTGTGTGTGTGTGTGTGTGTGTGTGTGTGTATTCCTAGATCAGCTTTCCCCAACTGGGGGCCCTCCAGGTATCAGGACTGCAAGCCCTGTCACCAGTATGTCACAGCAAGCCATGCACCAGGTTGGAGAATCTTGAAATATGTTTTTGTTTGTTCTTTTAGTTGCTTCCCCATGTCGGTCAAGTTTTCCTCTCATACATTCTGGCAAGGTACAGACTCTGGGAAGCTACATGTTTTTTTCTGAACGTGTAGATCAGCCTTAAGTCTGTGCATTTCTAGCTCTCTCTCTGGCTTCCCCCACTTTCAGAGGCTGATGCATGCTGCAATACAGAAACAAACCAAGCTATGGCTGCCTTCAACAGATACCTCTGACCTTGAGTTCTATAAATTAGAGAACAGAGAAAGCCTGTTCTTACTCTTTTAATCAGACATAATTTTGACAAACTGCTTCCATATACTTGCTAATGCTTTTCTAAGCTATTTCACATCGTTTCAGCACTCACTTCTTTGTATGAAAGCTTTATTGTACTCTGTTAACCTATCTGCCACTCCACCCCCCACCTTTTTACCGTTCTCATTTTTGCACAGACTGACTCTTGTGAGCTTCTGTATGAAAATCCCACCTGCAGAAGACCTTGGAACGACAAACATGGAGGTGGTGCTGAATCAGCTTAAACCTGAGGCTTCAAATCACTTGTACATGTCCATAAAGACAGGCTTCATTTCCTCCTCCAATTGTGAATGCTATAGTCCCACAGCAAAGGAACCAGTCGCTGGAGTTCAGCTCTTGCGAAGGACTAAACAACCATGTTATTACTGGACCAAGCAAGCATGCAAGCAAGCAAGCAAGCAAGCAAGCAATTCAGTTGTGCCTGGCATTTGAGGAGAAAATATTGCAGGATGAATCAAATATATGGATACAACTGTAGAGATTCATAAAATAACAAGTACAGCTGGAAGAATGTGATATATGGCTAGAGCTGAGGTCATGTCCAGTGTAAGTTTTGCTCATTTACTTGTGCAGGTGGAGCTGAAACAGTTGCCAGTTCACAAAATAAGTGATCTTTTATTTCGAACGTGCAAGAAACAAAACAAAATCAAAATGGGGGATTTGGGAAGATTAATCAAAAGTATATTATTCAAGAATACATGCATGCCCCAACACAGCCAGTATACTATTACTCAAACTAGACCTGTCAGCTATTCGATGGAGATGGGCAACCAACAGATCACTGCAACTATGGAGTATCTGACCTGGACCACATGTAGGCATCCAGACAGCAGAACTGTCACCAGACATAAGAATCAGCCTAGTCCACCCGTCTAGGAACATGGACGAAGTCTCATTCCAATAGTCTATATGCAGCCCATTTGTGCAAACAGTTTCGCATCCAACCAGCTGGCCTGAGGTATGTGTGAATCAGATGTGCTAAATGCATCAGAGAAAACAGGCCAATTTGCCCCCAAAAGAAAGGCAGCCAGTCATATATGAATATTGGTCATATTAGCATATTCTGTATCTTATGGGTCATCTAAAGTTACACCCTAGAACTGTAATTCTGAAGCTGCATCAATAAAATGTCCCTTGGCAGTAATGAAACTCTCTGCATACAAGCCTTTGTCAGGCAAAGCAACTTTTTGGCATCAGGTCCATTTCTGAATTAATCCTCAGGGAATGAATGTGGGAGAAGCATGGTAAGAAATTGAATTTTGCAAGCAAATTTATTAATCTGTAGTTTTACAGCTGAACAAATTATCGCATTAGAAATATGCGTTCCATAGATCGCCTCTGTTATCCTCCCCACCCTCCACCAACACTATGGCAAAGGACAGAAAATTTCCTATATTTCCAGCATGGATTCAGATTACTCTCTTTCTGAAGTGCTTGAAGCGATGCTTCAAATCCCTAAATCACATAAGGCATATTTTTAATATCTTGTACTAGGGATAACCTTTTCAATAGTGCTGGAAATCCCTGCATACTCTGTCTAGGTGTATCTAGATGGATGGCTTCCATATGAATAGATTTTTCTTCACTGTTTTTTATTTTATAGTATGTAGCAGTAACGTATGCTTTTTATAATGAAGGGCTTCTCTTAATAACATTTCATTTATTTTGAGAATATATCTATATATGAAAGCAGATGTGATGAAGTGCATGAGATCTAGCAGTTTAATAAAACTCACTTGTCTTCTCTCAGATCTCACAATAAACCAGATTAGATAGTGTTTTAATGGTGAAAATCCCATTCTTTCTTCTACTGTTGATAAATGGAAAGAAAGACATTTTCCCATTTTGCTGTTTGTGTGTATGTGATGTGATTGATACACACACACACACACACACACACACACACTTTTAAGGAATTGCACTTATCAAAATATGCAGCCTAAAACAATTATTAAATGCAGGGTGGTACTCTTATACAAATGTTCTTAACTGAAAGGAATACAAAAGCATAATATGATACACCCTTTTTACCTTCACTTATTATATTTTTCATCAGATTAGATCTTGATTTACCCATTGAAATCATTTGGACAGCTTGTGTGTGACTAATTTAAGTCTGTTTGGTATTGCTGGATTTACTCTAAGCATGAACTGGGGGCAGCTGGTTTGCTACAGAGTATATAGATGGACCTTTGGTTTGATCAAGCATGGCTTTTCTCTCGTATGTTCATGTAGACAGAGCCCACAGCACGGTCCCTGGCTCAGAAAATCTTGAAATTCCATTCCCCCTGCCCCCATGGGTATAAAGATTAAATATGAAAAAATTAACATTGTCATGACCTTCCAAGGTACTCCATTGTCAGTCACCTGTGCTCTCCTTCCCACTCAGCTTAAAGGTGACCTTTGCACATGAGCAGTGTTGAATGAATAACTGAGTAACCCGTGTCACGACTGGAGAAGACATGTTGGCACGTGTGACAGCTGGGGGGCAAGCTGCCACGAGTGATGCTTGCTGTCAACAAGGTAAGTCGTGTGGCTCTACCTTCTGCATTCGCTGAAGTTAATTTTCTGTTTGAGAGTTTTACTCTATTGCAACAGGTTGGTTGGCTGCAGCCTTTCTGTATTTTGTTTCTTAACTATAGTAATGCTATCACATTGCTTTTAGGCTTACAACTGGAATTTTTAATTACATTTATTATTTTTGATGAACTATTTGAATGATTTACTGATTTTTATTGATACCCTGTTAGGAGTTTGACATTGCTGTATTGATGTAGGTTCATATGAAATGAAATTGTTTTATGTTATTTATTTGTTGTTTGTTTGGAACTGTCTTATAACTGCAATCTTTCATTTATTTACTCAGTCTATAGACTGATTCCTATATCTGGAAATATCTCAAAGCATTTACAATATAAGATTGTAATAAATCATTTTCCATCAGCTAAATGCTTAAAGTTAGAGAGCTAACAGCAAATAAAGGTCAGTTTGTGTGTGAACCTTGTTTTGAGTTCACCTTCCTTTTGAGAAAGCAGCATGCAAATACTGAATTTGTTAAGGCTTCTATTTTTGTATTCATTTGGAATGTGGCTACGATAACTAGTGGCAGAATAGGCCAGCCCTTAGTCCACCATTCAGATAATCTGCAATTCCACCACCAAACTTTTTCATGAGTGCTTCATAATAAAGAAACCCAGTGTGATTTCCACATTTTCAAGAGGGAAAAGTCAGGTCTCTCCACACACTGAACACAGGAAATCAAACTGTTACTCCATCTAACCCAGCCTGGTTGCAGCTCTCCAGCATCCTGGGCAGCTGACTCCAGGGACTGAGTGGAGACCTTCTACATACCAAGCTTGTGTCATCGGTTTTCTCAAAAGGCCTAGCTCGCACTGTCAGATATCTATGTGGAGGAAGCATGGGACTCATGCTGCTCTTCTGTCGTGTTATTTCAGCACAACCCCTTGGAATGTATGAATTGGTAGATACCTTGAGGGAATGGAGTAGGAAAGTTTGTGAAACCTACTTCAGAACAGAGGGCTTCTTCTCCTTCAGTTCTCTCAGTATTTCCATTAAATAGAGAGCCATGACATCACAACAAGCTCCTTTGCCAAGATACTATAGATAGATGGATGGATGGATGGATGGATGGATGGATGGATATAGGTGTGTGTGTGCATTCATGTGTGTGTGTGTGTGTGTGCGTGCAAGCATGGTATATACACATATATACCTACAGATAAAAATTCTTGCATGGTTAGATTTTCTACAAATTATAGCTCTCGGAATATAAATCAGAAGAACTGTTTAAATCAGAGTGACTGTTGAAACTGATTTACAGAGATCAAATAAAAAATGTAATAATTCTTGTGGTCTTACGAATGCCCAAAGCACCAAATATTTCTAAAAATTTGGGTTGTCAGTTATATATAGTGTTTACATTAACATTCTGCTTGAACAGAGAAAATATATATTTTAAGATGAAAATGTGAATCCGGGGTTACAAGTATGTTTCTGAAACAGCTAAGTCATCTTGTTTCAAGTAAAACCAGATGTTTGCTTAAAGTGAAAGCCCATCATTTCTTTTAATTATGTTCATTGGTTAGGCCACCAGGAATATCCATATGTGCACACAATGATCTGATTAAAATCAAAGACCTCAAATGGAGAATGCAATCAACAACTGAATGTCCACCATTAAGATAGACAATGTACTGATTCTGGGTCGCTCTATGGAACTGTTAATTCCTCCATAGTGAGCCAAACAGAAGTGAGCGTTAGCTGTGACAACTTGCACCAGCAATCCTCTTCCTTCGTATAAGCAATAGGTACTTAATGTCATATTGTCATTCCAATACATTAATTAAGAGTCAACATTTTTGACATTCTACAGCTCTGGGCTTGTACTGGTCAAGAATAATACAGAAGGTGATTGAGCACTTGAGCTAAAGGAACAAAAGCTGTAAAAATGTTACATTAATTTTTAGGCAATGTAACATTTTTATTGTATTCATGGTTAACTGTCTGGAAAGCTTTGCCTACTGGGTAGTATAGACATACAATAAATAAGTAAATAAATTAATAATACAGAAGAGACCACAAGATCTTTCCAGGTATGAGGAACCTGTAAGATTTGACTAATGAGGTATATTATGGTATGAGAATATGGAAAGGTTTCTTCCAACATTGGTAGCCTAGACTTGATAGAAACATAGAAACAAAGAAACAGAGTGGGTCAGAAGGGGCCTTCCGGGCCATCTATTCTGACCCCTGGCTCCAGCCAGCTCCGTTCATGACATGCCTACCATGTGCATGTCCAGCCTATCCTTGAAAACCCTCACCGATGGGGCCTCAACCAGCTCCCTTCCATCCAATATCAAGGTGGATGAACCTTGTCAAAATGCACCAGCTTCTTTACACAATGACACACTGGCACTAGCACCAGTATTAGCTTAATAATATATGCCCAGGCAACTGAAGTAAGAAACTATAATTCATGCTGTTGGACAACACTGGGAACTTCTTATCATTGCCAGTCTTCTGACTCTGGAAAATACTTGTGATGATTCCTACTAACACCCAGGTGCTAAGAATGACTGTCCAAACCAAAACTGAAATCCCCCAAAGAGAGCATGATTTACACGAAACTGTTCAAACAGTTCTAAATGAAGATCTAAACTCAGATCTTTAGCTGTTTGGGGCATTATCTGATGATGAAATGGCATATCACCAAACATCCTTCTCTCATCATCAGCTGTGGCCAAATCTGCAAAAAGTACGGTGAGTAACACAAGAAGATGCTGGATGAAGTTTTCTGTCACTTCATTTTCCTCCAAGGCCAAGCATAGCTTCACTTAAGATAAAGAGCTTTGTTCATGACGCTGCATCAATCCTTCCTCCTAATACCATTAACACCAGGACAAGAATGCACGAGCAACCTCAAGGTTTATGTGTCATCACAACATAATTTCACAAGGAGAAGCAGGAAGATTCCCATCCGCCTCCTTGCCGTCTAAACTGTACATGTTACCACTGTTTCAGTCCTGACAACCAAAAGGGGCCTGGCTGATCACATCTGTCCACAGCCCACTGAGTCCCTCACATGAGGGGGAGCTTGATTCTTCGACCACTAAACCCTTCCCCAACTCCACTTTAAGATTCAAGACAAGACTAGGTTAAAAACCTAAATTGTCAACAGATAATCTTCCGATATCAGAAAGAATCCCTACATGAACATGACTTCTTATTTATTACCAAACATTTAATTTCCACAGTGCTGCTCTAAGTTGTGGCCTCCTGCTATTATACTTGCAATTAAACTATTGCATGATTTATGGAAGTCAGAAGAAAGATCATTGTAAAAGTGGGCAAACTTTAGTGTTCATAACCCCCTACCTCTTTCTCTCCCAAAGGGCAGTATGTTAATAACTACGGTGAATGAGCTGACAAGATCTTTGACTTCTTTACAATAACTTCTTGAGCTCTTCAGCTATAACAGTTAGATATGTTTGCCTTGAAAAGTTAGTATGGAAGATAGTATATGATTTATAGTATAATTTTTAAAATGTGTGTTATAGCCATCCAAAAATTCATCTACTAAATTCATCATCCATATACTAAAATTACTGAGTAGACCAGGGAAGGCATCCTAGTGCTCTCCAGAAGTTTCCAGAAGAAGAAACTGCAGCTCCCAAGGGGTTGGGGTTAGGGTTCAAAATGCTCAAATCAAGTGCTTTCTGTACTGTATTAAAAAAGCATGAATTTTGATCACTTATAAAAATGGACTGAAACTGATTTTTCACCCCTTTGCAGAAACTGGTTTGTCAATAGGTTTGTTTGACCTTGTTCTGCATGGCAAGAACAATACTGTACCTGCCTGCCAGAAGAGGAGCCTGCCTGAAAGGAAGAGATGGTACCCCAAAACTGGCATCAGCAAAATGACCAGATGTGCAGGGATTTAGACCCTGACTTTTAGGTTCAAGCACTGAGTTCTGTGCCTGTTTTGCTTACTCCCATATTCAATTTTCAAAACTCTTTCCATATGCAGTATGATGAAATGTGTGAATTCTAACCAAAATTGTACTTCTTATCAAAATAGGAACCAAATGAAATTCTCAACCAGTTCTAACCTGTTCTACAACACCTGACCAATGGTCATGTTGTCAGTGGCTTATGAGAGCTGTAGTAAAAAATACCTGGAGAGTATGAGGTTGCTTACCCCTGGGATAGATTCATCACTGATATGTGGGATCAAGCATGTTCTATATTCAGCTCCCAAGCTCTGATTCCTTTGCCCCACGACCATAGATTCAATGGGATTTAATAACTGTTAAGTATTTCATAATGAAAACATGGCTTGATACTCTTGATCATTCTACAGATGCCACGTGTCACAGGTTACCTAACTGCATGGGACTGTTAGATAAGCTATTCATAATTTGATAGAGTAAACATGGCAGCTCTAAGAAATGGTGGCTTTACATGCCATTCCAGTGCCTCCAACTTCTCCATCACTCTTGTTAACCAAAAGCCAATATCTCCTATGTATCCTGTTCATTCACTTCAAATTCAAATTCAAATTCAAATTCAAATTCAAAATGAGCTCAATTCTTTTAGGACCATACCTTTTCAGTGTGTCTTTACCTTGAGGTCTTCACCTTGATGGTAAATTCTTCATCTTGTATTTCAAAGAGCTCTAGGGGTATGAGCAACTTACACAGGTGTTGATGTTTGTCCAAGACCAACAGCTGTGGGCTTACCTGGTAATGTTAAAAAAAATCTTGATGTCTCACAGTGCCCCAGAAATGTGCTACATCATGTGTTCTGGAGCACTGAAGGACTTAAACCAGCTGATGGCTGTCACCAAGCAAGCCCATGTGGCCCTCTGACACATCAGAAGACAAATACTTGCTCAAGTCTGTCAATCGACCTTACCATATCCTTATTTTAAATTTAAAAAATTAAAGTATTTTAAAATATTTTTAATGCCATTGTGTTTTATAATCTTAAACCCTGCAAAGTGGTTTTACATCCTATAACTGGTATATTTTATACTATTTGGCATGTGTATTAATTTTATATTGTTGATTTTATTGTCAATGTTATGATTATCATGATTATCATAAGAATACTATTTTATAAACAAATTCAATAAACAATGTATGTATGGATGTATTTGGGTATTTTTATCCTGTCCAAACATGTTGCATGGCTCTTCATTATTATGAGGATAAAACATAGAGAAAGGGTGGGATGAAAATAAATGAATAATAAACATGAGGGAAAGCAGCATGTGAGGAAGATAAGCAATTTTAACTATGTCTTCACAACACTTGATGCAAATGTCACTAAACTGTGTTGTTCTTATAAGAAAGATGGTCTTATAAGAATTGAATCTCTCCCCTCCCTTGTATGGTTTATACTTTCATCAGTGAGTTGTATTTTCAGCTAAACAGTTGAAAAGAATCCACATGGTGTCTTAAATAATCCTTATCAACATCTAGAAAAAGGCAATATCTCTCCATCCAGTCTCAAACTATGGTGAAAAACAGAAGAGTCAGAAAAATAAATTGTACAGGCCAGCCAAGAGGAGGCCTTGTACTTGGCTTAGCTGGTTTTAATCAAGTGCTTACCAGTGCATGGGAGACTAAAAAGCAAGGTGCTGATTTGTTAACACTAAAAGAACCAGAAATTATTTAATTCCAAAATGGGTGTAGACCGCAATCATCAATACAGACTCACTTTTGGTTTGTGGTCTAGGTTTCGGAGGAAATCCATTTTTTCCCTTCAAATGACAATGGAGTTAGAAGGCCCACTGATTCATGATGCTAACAATGCAAGTCCTATTGACTTTCCAGCTGGAATTGATTTTGAAAGTTTGTAAAGCAACATTGATCTTGGGGATGGGGAAGGTGAGTGGGGGAAATCAGATCCCAAGAAATGGATTGGATAAAAGTCAAAATTAAAGCAGCCTGTTTTACTCTTGCACTTACCACCATTATTCAGGATTGCTGCTCATCTGTAGTTAAAGAAACAATGAATTTCTGACTCAGACTTGGGCTTCTATGGAATTTATATAGCAAGAAGTTACTCTGTGTGTGTAGAGAAAGAGAGAGACTATTAGCTCTCATGTGTAAAAAGCAAGAAGTACTGGACTCTTAGTAACTCTTTCACCATGAGAGATCATATATAGTCAATTAATGGAGGCAGACAATCTCATTGTAAATTTTTGCTATGAGAAAAGTAGCAATAGTGCAATCTACAAATGCCCCAAACCGCTTAAAATTAGTGATGCTGCTGATACTAAAAATGTAAGTCAGCTGATAAATCAAATCTAGTTGAGTTGATGATTCATTTCTCTTTGTCTGTCCAGTCTCTGCAACTAAATATCCAACCTCTACTGTTCTCATACAAGTTCAGATGTTGATTGCTCTAGGAAGAAAATGAAAATATCCCATTTGCAATACACATACATGTGGAATTTTTTTATTTTTAAGTTTCTAGGGTGCAGTCCTTTGCAGTCCAGTTCCCATGTCTGGCTGGGAAATGGTGGAAGCTATAAGTGGATTTTTTGTCTAACCTCCCATAGGAAGGTTGCCAAAGAAACCAAGCAATTTAATAGTAGGGATATGAAATCACAAATAACTAATCACAGCTGATGAATTGCCAAATACAGAAAATTAAATATAATTCCAAAATTTGTAACAAAGAACTTTCATTCAAATTTAAAAGGTCGGTTGCTATTCTTCTTTTCTTGCTTCATTGGGACACTGCTAACAGCACAAGCAAATGCAACATTTCACTGAGTTCAGTGGGACTTTTGAGGACATAAATGCCCTTACATGATCTAAGGCTTTGTGTAGTGATAAATATTTGCACTTTTAATTATGCAGATGTAAAAATTTAAGGAGGAAATAGATTATGGTTAGCCTAGTTTGATAGGCTTTTGGTAAACTCAGCCTATTCTTTCCAGAACAGCTGTTATATTTGTTTGTGATTTATTCTGCTGCCTTTCACCAAATGATTTCAGAGCAGTTTACAATTTAAAACTATTGAAATAAAACCAAGAAACAACAACCCAAGCCAACAGTGAAACCAACTCCTTTAAAGGCTTAATTGAAAGAAAAACAGATACTGTGGTGAGCTAAGTTGCACATCATATAAAGAGTGCTTTGCCCAGGCTGAATGCATCCAGAGGTTTTTGCTCCCTAGCGGAGTGTGCTGCAGGACATACAAGAAGCTTAATTCAAAAGTAACATTGAACAGATGCATTTGATTGTAAACTGAGTGGGCTCTTCTAGAAACAGACAAAAGTGCCACCATGAGAGCAGCTTCAGCTCTGACTGAGAGTGATCCAAATGGATTCACAGAAAGTCTTCTGAGATCAGAGGATGCAAGCTGCAAAAGAACTCCCTGGGTGCTACATCTTGTCCTCTCTAACTGGGCTCTGAAGACCAGTTTCTGTTATTAGTAACTTCCTGTTTAAGTTTTTACAATTAGTGCAAGCGCAGAACTGAACTATGGCACTCACCGCCGCAGGAGGCAGTGATGACAACTTATTTTTGTGGATTGATGAGGGCATTGGACAAATTAATGGAGGAGGAGGCTACTAGCTTTGTTGATTATGTGCTACTTCCATTATCGGAGGTCATATGCCTGTATACACCAGTTGCTGGGGAGTTTCTGCCGGCAGAATTTTTCTACCCAGTTTTGTAAAGTGAAACGGCAGATAGCTGGTTGGCCTCCTTGTGAATGGAGAGCTGGGCTGGATGGACCACTGGTCAGATCCTGCATGGCTGTTCTTATGTTCTTCCATGTGGGACTGCCTTAGTAGCCTCAGCTAGTATAGAATGCTGAGGCCTGCTTCTACTTCAGAAGGGTGAACCATCAAAATATATAAGGGTAGATGTAAAGCACCTGCACTCACTTCCTATCAGCTTCTAGGCTCAACTGAAATTCCAGCTTTTAACTTTCAAAGCCTATGTGACCTGGAGCCTGAGGCAGAAATTAGATATGCAAATGAGGCCTCGCTTCGCAGTTCTTCACTTGAGGCTTGGATAGGGCTATCCCAGTGACAGCACCTAGTTTGTGGAACTCCTCCCCTGACAGGTAGGCCTCCCTCCGTTGTTGTGTTCTTCCTGCCATCACATTATGATGCTCTTGTTCAATAAAGTGCTTTAGCTGGTACTGCTAATACGCTCTAGCCATATCTTGCATGCAAACACAGTCCCTGTTGTTGTTGTTGCTTTTTTTTCCCGTTGGGCAAAACTATGTTTAGATTGGAAGAAATAGTTCAGATATCATTAGCAGAAGCAAAAGAGGTGGGTGGTGTGTTAAACTTAGGCACTCTAAATTATCTGTGCATTTTCCCCTATAGGGAAAACCCAGTCTCCGAACTTCCCCCTTCCTCCCTAAGCCTGGGGTGGGAAACCCTAGCTCTACAACGCAATCCAGCTCTCCTATGGTTTCAGTTTCCCCCCTCACCCCCAATTATGCAAGCAGTCTCAAGCCCTTTCTGTGCACAAATCTCCTTTGCACTGTATTTGGTGTTTCTTCCAGGTTATACATGTTCTTCCCTCCAGTCCTGTCATAAGACATTTGAAATGCCTCTCCTGAAGCACAGTTCCTGGCAGGAAGTGCTTAAGCTAAAATATGCTGGCATTTTGACCTTGCCTCTGCTACTACTTATGGAGACACAGCCCTGAAATGCAGTTTGGTCTGCAGGTGTAAAAAGATCTCCTACCTCCACCCCAAGTTCCTTGCCAGGGTGTGGTATATAGTTTGGTAGATAAATCAGCAAAGTTATCAAAACCTGTGCAAACAACCAAAATTCAATATCTAATGCAGGAGGGTGGCTATATTTTACTTTCCTGTCAGGTTTTCTTCATTTCCCAATTTCCCTCTCTCCATGTGAGTTTCCCGAAATAAAAAGGAGCTAGCAGGATTTGTTTGCATGGTGTTGCACACAAGCCCCCTGTTTGAACATGGAGTCTTTTGGTTTCCCAAAAATGTTTTTCTGTATCTGGTTTTTATATGTTTACTTTGTTTGTTTTAAACTTGAATTGTGTTCTGAACATTTAGTTTTTTTACATCTCTTTGAGTATTTCATCTGACAGATATGTGACTGACAGTCACAAGCTAACCATGTTTAATCTGAAGTAAACCCTCCATTGTTCAATGGGATATACTCCCAAGTAATGTGTTTTGGATTGCTGACATAACTAGTAACCCTATAGCTATCAGTTAAGGGCCATTGAACTCAATGGTCTTCCTTCTGAAGGAAACACTCATGGGACTTAACTGAGACAGTGCCATTTTTGGTAGTTTTATTCAGAAGTATGTGCCATTGAGTTCAATGGGACTCACTCCCGGGTAACTCTATCATTATAGAGCACTAGTTCTAAATTTAAACACAACAAGCAAACCAGCAAGCCCCAGTTTGCACATTTCCAGCATGATGATTATGAGGGTGGATTAACAGGTGGGTACTTCTTCCTTTTCAGCATATAATACAAGACTGCATAAGTCGGGGCATCCAACTGGCACCTAACTGTTCAGAAACTCATATTATTTTTCTTTCTGTCAAAAAGTGTTGTTCAGCCAAGTGCATATGATGTCTGACTCCCTAAAGCTACAATTTTACATACCTTGGACTTATTTCTGAGTTGACAGGCATAGAATTGTGGTGATAAATACATCTTCATCAGAGCTGTAAAATACTATGGATTAATAGAACAGAAGGTATGTTTTTACAGACACTTTTTTCAGTGGTACTGCCACTGAACTCTTACAGAATGCCAAAGCCTTGATGAATCCCTTCTTACAAAGGTTTATATTTTTGTCGTAGCATGAGTTAAACATTTACTATCAGGATTTGAACCCTTATTGGCCAAATAAAAGTAACAAAACCTTCCCCAACCTAATGCCCTCCAGGTATTTTGGAATGTAGCTTCCATTATCCTTGACCATTGGCCAAATGGAGTTGGTGGGAAATATTGTCCAAAACATCTAGATAAGTCTGCACTGGAACATCTGGTGATGTTAGCTTCCGCCATGTAGCAGATACTTTTTTTCATGTTGCATCTCCTCAGAGCATACAACTGTGCCTTCCTTGTTAACTCTGGGGTCTGAACAACTATTTAAAAGGGGGCCTACATCACTTCTATTGAGATCTATGGGAGCTGAATATAGACATAGAAATAGAGTATAAGCAATAAAATTTTACCACAAGCATCTGGGCACAATTTTCATTTAACAAACAGAACCCAGAGTTTGTATAACATCTGCTGTGGTAACTATGAAGACTTTATATCAACCTTTTTATGCTGTGTTAGCAATAACCACCTACTTTTATAGGAAAAGTGTAGTAATTTCCAGATGGTGACCTTAGTGAGTGGACACCTGTCCAATAGGAATTGGACTGAAACCCTCAGCACATTTGAAGCAGGTGTGGAAAGACTGTCATCAGGGTAACAACTTTTATTTTGGAACTCGGAAGTGACCTGTAAATGTGTTTGTTCCAGGATAACATCATTTTCCGATAAACCTTGGCTTCTCTGCTGGGATTCACTACTAAGCTGCTTCATATTTGGGGAAATGGTTTGGCTTTAAGATAGCAACTTGTATAACACAATCAGGATGAAGGAGAGAGGGGACCCCAAAGTCATCCTCTCTCCAGCAAGAAGATATTGGTTTTACAGACTACCTAAATTCAATCTCCCATTCCCATAGAAACACGCAAGCCAAAACAAATTACTTATTTGCAGTTAATAAAGTATAGGACCAACACTGAAAAATACTAAAAAAATATGGGAAAGAACAAATTGCAAAAGATGCCAACAATCTTTTTTGTTGTTGTTCTCTTTTCTTTTTTTCAGGGTGGGGGTGGGGTGGAGGTTAGGGAGAGAAACTGAAATAGCAAAGGTCCAAAATGTTGTGTGTCTTGGTGCTACTGCAAACAAAACAGGTAGAACGGATGAAGAGATTAAAACTAGAAGACCAAAAGCCAGCCACACCTTAGAAACTAAAAAAGTCAGCCTGGATGAACAGAAAATTTTCCTCCAAACTAAATTGTAACTATTTTATATCGGTGTAAAACCTTTCTTTTTATGTAGTGTTAAAACTTGGAGACTTATTAAGACATTACTTTTTAAACTCCAAGCTTACCTAAAATACAGCCAAAAACCCAAAATGGCCACATTCTGTTGCCAGAAAGAACATTTTTTAAAAAAAGGAACTGCTTCATGACACATTGAGGTTCACAACTCAGCCTGTATTTACTGCTATAGTACAAAGCAGCCATGAAGCAAACAACATGGCTTCTCTAAACCCTCAATGTCCCAGAGGTGAGACCATGATTTATAAAGTATACAGTATGGCACATAATTCTATAGCATGTTTAAGCCCATAACACTATATTTACACCATTATAATGTTAAATAAACTCTACCACTGCCTCTAATAAAAGACCTAATTTCTACCATACTGACTGAAATTGAGCCAAAACACAGCCACTGAAAAAAGGAAAGGGAGGGATTGGCATGCTGAGGGACCCCCCAAGGTTTGCAGAAGTACCTTATCCTTCAGCAACTTAAGGGGATTTTGCCAACATAATAAAAAGTACCCAAAGGTGGAAACCCTCACCCCAAAACACTCCAGTGAGGACTGAGCTGCCTGGTGCTCACCATGCACCGTGGAAAGTTGGATATCAGCTAGAAAAGGGAAGCACAACTTAGAGAGGGGAAATGAACAAGTTTGTTGCCCAAGAGGCAGGTACTCTGCAGGGATGCATACATGGCTGGCTAGAACCCCACATGGGGGCATCTCTGCTGCAGGGGCCGGGAGATACCAGAGCCAGCCCTACCGCAAGGTAGAAAGAGCAGCGGATGTGGGAAGGCAAACAAAAGCAAGCTTTGGAGGACGGAACTGTGCATGCCCCACAGACTGGCCTTTGCCCCCTAAGCCAGCCTGCTGCCCCCTGCCACAGTGAAGGATGCTGTCCCCTCAGCAGCCAGATGCGGGGCTCTTGTTGGTCTGGTTTTTATATTTGTTTTTAATTTTATTTTTATTCTATATACCACCCCATTCCCATGGGCTCTGGGCAGTTTGCAAGGAACGAAAACCAACAATAATATTTTGAACATGGAATGGGGGAAGGATTCTAACTTGACCTTCAGCTCAAGAACCAAAATATCTTGTGATGGCCCAGGAATATGCTGCAACCTTTTGACAAGGAATCCATCTGTAGCTTTAGATAGATAGATACGTATTGGCATCTTTCTGAAAAACGACTACTCTTGCTCAACATGCTCATTAACAGGCAATATCAGAAGTGCAAAAGTATTTGTAGAGTGCCTCCTAGAACCAGTAATTCAAGATAAATTCTAAAACTGAAATTCAGACAATGAATTTTTTTAATCCAAAACTGGGATTTGTACTATCAGTGTGCCCCTCTACGCAGAAATCAGACTGACTATGTGCTCTGCAGCCACAGATGGAGAAGCTCTACACGGTCAGTAGAAACTAGGCCAGGAGCCGACTGTGGCTCAGATCATGAGCTTCTTGTTGCAACATTTAGGCTTCAATTGAAGAAAGTCGGGAAAAGCACTAGGCCACTCAGGTATGACCAAAATCATATCCCTGAGGAATATACAGTAGAGGTGACAAATAGATTTAAGGAATTAGATCTGATAGACAGAGTGCCTGAAGAACTATGGACGGAGGTTCGCAACATTGTACAAGAGGCAGCAACTAAAACCATCCCAAAGAAAAAGAAATGCAAGAAAGCAAAATGGCTGACTGAGGAAGCTTTACAAATAGCTGAAGAAAGAAGGGAAGCAAAAGGCAAGGGAGAAAGAGAAAGATACACCCAATTGAATGCAAAATTCCAGAGAAATGAACAGTGCAAAGAAATAGAAGAAAACGATAGAATAGGGAGGACCAGAGATCTCTTCAAGAAAATTGGAGATATGAAGGGAACATTTCATGCAAAGATGGGCATGATAAAGGACCAAAATGGCAGGGACCTAACAGAGGCAGGAGAGATTAAGAAGAGGTGGCAGGATTACACAGAAGAACTATACAAGAAAGAGCTTAACGTCCCTGATAACCACGATGGGGTGGTCACTGATCTCGAGCCAGACATCCTGGAATGTGACGTCAAGTGGGCCTTAGGAAGTCTTATCAACAACAAAGCTAGTGGAGTTGACAGTATTCCAGCTGAGCTATTCAAAATCCTAAAAGACAATGCAGTAAAAGTGCGACACTCAATATGCCAGCAAATTTGGAAAACTCAACAGTGGCCACAGGATTGGAAAAGGTCAGTTTACATTCCCATCCCAAAGAAGGGCAATGCCAAAGAATGTTCAAACTACTGCACCATTGCACTCATTTCACATGCTAGTAAAGTTATGCTCAAAATCCTACAAGCTAGGCTCCAGCAGTATGTGGACCGAGAACTACCAGAAGTACAGGCAGGGTTTCGAAGTGGCAGAGAAACTAGAGATCAAATTGCCAACCTACGCTGGATCATGGAGAAAGCTAGGGAGTTCCAGAAAAGCATCTACTTCTGCTTCATTGACTATGCTAAAGCCTTTGCTTGTGTGGATCACAACAAATTGTGGCAAGTTCTTAAAGAAATGGGAGTACCAGACCATCTTATTTGTCTCTTAAGAAACCTGTATGCGACTTAAGAAACCTGTATGCGAGTCAAGAAGCAACAGTGAGAACTGGACATGGAACCACTGATTGGTTCAGAATTGAGAAAGGAGTTCGGCAAGGCTGTATACTGTCGCCCTGCCTATTTAACTTATATGCAGAGCACATCATGCGAAAGGGGGGGTTAGATGAATCACAAATTGGAATTAAGATTGCCAGGAGAAATATCAACAACCTCAGATATGCAGATAATACCGCACTATTGGCAGAAAGTGAAGAGGAACTAAAGAGCCTCTTGATGTGGGTGAAGTAGGAGAGCACAACAGTTGGCTTGAAACTCAACATTAAGAAAACTAAGATCATGGCATCCGGTCCTATCACTTCCTGGCAAATAGATGGGGGAGAAATGGAGGTGGTGACAGATTTTATTTTCCTGGGCTCCAAGATCACAGCAGATGGTGATCGCATCCAAGAAATTAAAAGATGCTTGCTCCTGGGGAGGAAAGCTATGGCAAATCTAGACAGCATACTAAAAAGCAGAGACATCACCCTGCCAACAAAAGTGCGTATAGTCAAGCCTATGGTTTTCCCAGTTGCAATGTATGGCTGTGAAAGCTGGACCATAAGGAAGGCTGAGGGCCAAAGGATTGAGACCTTTGAATTGTGGTGCTGGCGGAGACTCCTGCAAGTCCCTTGGACTGCAAGGCGATCAAACTGATCAGTCCTAGAGGAGATCAACCCTGACTGCTCTTTAGAAGGCCAGATCCTGAAGATGAAACTCAAATACTTTGGCCACCTAATGAGAAGGAAGGACTCCCTGGAGAAGAGCCTAATGCTGGGAACAATTGATGGCAAAAGAAGAAGGGGACGGCAGAGGATGAGGTGGCTAGATGGAGTCACTGAAGCAGTCAATGTGAGCTTAGGTGAACTCCGGGGGATGGTGGAGGACAGGAGAGTCTGGAGGAATGTTGTCCATGGGGTCATGATGGGTCGGACCCAACTTCACTAAACAACAGTAACAGACACCTTTATAGGTACCCTACTTTGCCCACATTTTTTAATACACACACACATACTTATCTACTCTTCCTGGCAGTTTGGATGCCTTCAAAGCAAAGGGGGAACCTCTAGTTGTTGCCACCTTAATTTTGCATGAATGCCTTGGGACAGACTTTTTCTCCATTGTGAGTAGCTGTGCCCACCCATAATCGTCATTTTAGGCTTGTGCCCAGGAGACTTTCTTTGATTTTTCGAACTACCTCAATTGGTTACTAATCTATAGTGATAAAATGGGTTGTGTGGGAGCCTCTCTGCCCATCCATCAGTGCCATAATGCCAAGACAGTGAAACCCAGGCAGCTGAAGCATTGTATGCATACTAATGGACTCACAGGGTTTACATCATGGGGTTAATTAAAACAACAGCAGCTGCAGCAAGAGAATGAATTTAAAAGAACTTCAATATGTTGATGTGGTTCAAGCCTCCCATAATATTTTCACTGCTAGGGGCAGGCTGTCCTAATTATCACCTCGCCCTGCAGGTCATACAGTGTGAAAACAGGCACGATTAGTAAGCCAAGGCAGGTCTCCCTGTCTCTTCCCCTCTGGTAAAGCAGCCCCAGTCAGAGGAATGGAGCAAACGACCCTTTGCTCAGAAAGGCAATCGTGATGCATCATGGCAGTTCCTTGGAGCTTCTCTTAGATGATAGGAGCACAAAGCGACCCACTCTGACAGTTCTGTAAATTTGCTTGGAGGCTTCACTGTATCAAATGAAGGGCTGTTGGAACCTGTGCAAAGCTAGCTCCATTTGCGAGTATCTTAACACTTGAATTGCATGGTGTAAAGTCTGCTTCATAGCAGCAGCCACCTCTCCAGCACAGAATAAACTTGGTCAGGCATGCAGTGGGATGCAGCTTTCTGGAGGTTCCCCTTTGAGGCCCTTCAGGATTGGAAAGGGTGAGATTTGCCGAAAGGGCATAAGTCTTGAAAGTGGGACCCTCAGCGGATGGGAAGAGGGATTCTCAGCAAGAAAGTCGACAGAGCAATAGGCTGCTCCTGCAGTAGAGCACAAGCAGAGTGAGGAAAATGGAACTCTTTCCATTGCTGATGATAGAAAAGTTTATCATCTTGTCAAAATCGATTATTTAGCAGATTAATACATAAGTAAATAAATAAAATTAGAAATTGCATGTGAATTTAGGAGGTAAAATGTCAGACACCTGCAAATTTTCCATTGAAAATGCCTTGCCCCTTTCCCTTCGTGTGTGCTGATGAATGCATGTTTTTACTGCATGGGGTCTGATGGGATACAGCAGGTGGGTGGGCAAGCCAAATTCATACTGAGCATGTGTTCAAATAACAGAACTTATTGTATGACCAAAATAAAATAATAATGCTGCAATTTTCAGTTTAAACTTACACCTTCCCTATACTGGCTAGGAAATGTCCCCCTTTATATCACTTTTAGGCAACATGTCAACACAAGTAAAATTTAATAACGTGCTCCCCAGCTTGACAATGGCGCATCAGTTGTGTTGCAAATCAGCAACTCGAAACCTTTGCCTGTTGAGAAAGCAATTATTCTGAAACCTTCTGGAGGTACTGCCACCAAAGTGAGAGAACTTCCATGCAGAAAAAAATTCATCCAGGGAGAGGTGTGAATTCTTATTCTTCAGCAATGTAAGGGGATTTTGCCAAAGCTAATACACTGAGGTCCATATGTGCGAAGTGATCAGCAATTCTGGAATATAAAATCAGGAAAGCAAGCAAGCAAGGGAACCCTCTTGGAGATTCTGCCAAACAGAAGAATGTTGCTTTTGTTAGGGATGAGTTCAAGTGAAGAGGGGACACGTTGTGGAAAGAAAAGGCAGGGTTGGGGAGAAACATATGCAAGGAATGGAATATTCAGCTGTAGTTTCCAAGCCACTTATTCTGAAGTACTCACTCTACCAGCCAAGAAGAATGCATGTTTTAATGTTATTTTAGGATGTTGCGATAATCATATACAAAGCGCCCTTCAGTGTGCTGGAGCTGCCCTGAATGATGCCTTCCTCAATTAACGGGTAGGGATTGTAAGGTAGGGCATTCTCAGTGGTGGCCCCGTTTGTAGAACTCTTTTCCCAGGAAGGTGCGATTAACCCCCACTGTGAATATTTTAAAATATAAGTTAAACCTTTTCGTTTACATAAGCATTTGGCTCCTGACACACTTCTGTGTTTCTCTGGCATCTTATCATTGCCTTTTTTAACTGTTTTTGATGCAATTTATTTTAACAATATTTTGTAAGCCACATCGTGCTGCTGCTTTGGAGGAAATGTGGGGTATTAGAAGTCTGAATAAATAAATCAGTGAAATGAAACAATATAATATTTAAGAAGGGTTAAATATTTAAG
The DNA here is from genome assembly GCF_004798865.1 of Varanus komodoensis. Classification (NCBI taxonomy): domain Eukaryota; kingdom Metazoa; phylum Chordata; class Lepidosauria; order Squamata; family Varanidae; genus Varanus; species Varanus komodoensis. Next base: position 4,164,958 of record NW_025336045.1, read on the forward strand.
AAGCGTTAAATTCCAATTGATCCATTTACAGCAGGGGTCTCAAACTCGCGGCCCGCAGGCCAATTGCCGGGACAGG